>NC_058084.1:166743576-167031076 GCF_014858855.1 Bufo gargarizans
TGATCCTTAAGCTAAACATCGTTTCGGCGCATTGCCGGATCCGACGTTTAGCTTTTTCTGAATGGTTACCATGGCTGCCGGGACGCTAAAGTCCTGGCAGCCATGGTAAAGTGTAGTGGGGAGCGGGGGAGCAGCATACTTACCATCCGTGCGGCTCCCGGGGCGCTCCAGAGTGACGTCAGGGCGCCCCAGGCGCATGGATGACGTGTTCGCATGGCACCTCATCCATGGGGCGCTCTGACGTCATTCTGGAGCACCCCGGGAGCTGCACGGACTGTAAGTATGCCGCTCCCCGCTCCTACTATGGCAACCAGGACTTTAATAGCGTCCTGGCAGCCATGGTAACCATTCCAAAAAAGCTAAACGTCGGATCCGGCAATGCGCCGAAACGACATTTAGCTTAAGGCCGGATCCGGATCAATGCCTTTCAATGGGCATTAATTCCCACGTCATAGTCTACCTTCTAGAAATGCCCCGTCCTTCCTCCTGTCTGCGGCCAGAAAACTCGCGCAGGCGCAGTACCGCCTGCGGCCTGCGCGATCATCAACCTCATCAAATAATTTTCGTTCAGTAGATTTATCCAAAAACTTACTTTTATGATATGCTAATGACCTTTCTACCAGCAAGTAGGGCATCTACTTGCTGGTAGCAGCCGCAGAAAACCGCCCCCTCCTTGTGTTGATTGACAATGCCCGCTGCGATCTCCTCCTCCGGCCGGCCCTGTCAGCATTTCAAAAATCGCGCGCCTGTGTTGATTCGGCGCAGGCGCTCTGAAAGAAGGAGGCTCGTCTCCTCAGTACACCCGAATCAACACAGGCGCGCGATTTTTGAAATGCTGACAGGGCCAGCCGGAGGAGGAGATCACGGCTGGCCCTGTCAATCAACACAAGGAGGGGGCGGTTTTCTGCGGCTGCTACCAGCAAGTAGACGCCCTACTTGCTGGTAGAAAGGTAATTAGCATATCATAAAAGTAAGTTTTTAGCTAAATCTACAGAACGAAAATTATTAATAACATAATATATGGCAATATGGCTGGATAGGGATTATAAGTAGACAAAAAAAAATGCGTTTAGTGGGGTGACAGAAGCCCTTTAAGCCATTGTCATAGTTTTCTGTTCTAAGCCTCTGTCGGCAGTTTCTTTTAATTTGACAGAAAGAACAGTGCAGCATGCAGCTCTAATATTCCTGTCAAAATGACAGACACCACTTTAGGACCCATGATGGATGGTTATTACTATCTAAATTACAATCTGCACTACCAAACATACAGGAGAATACAGCACTGCATACATTTTACATCCAGTGATGTCTCCTATGATGTACATGTTCTCTTTTCTGATCTTCTCCATTTGGACAGGACTACCATGATGCCTTCTTTCAGACAGGGGCGTAACTACCATAGCGGCAAACCATGCAACTGCTATGGGGCCCAGGGCAAGAGGGGGCCCAGTCTTAGTTGGGATTATCTTCTCTTCTACTGGAGATGAAAACTTGGTCAGGACTATACCCTCTAAAGGAACAACATTTAGCAAATGAAGCAGTGGAAAAATTGCACAAGGATCATTGAAAAGGGTTTAGACAGAAACCCTTCTGTCCTGTTTGAGGGGCCTGGTTTGATCATTGCTATAGGGCCCTTACGTTTCTATGTATGCCACTGCTTTCAGCAATATCTTGTCTCTGCAAAGTTTGTCACATAGACATCTTAAGTTACTACTTTACCATTATCCTCCCAACTTCTGAACACCACCTCCAATACTGTGCCCAATATGCTTCCCAATACTATACTGCAGAAATAGTCTCCCTAAAGGGAAGGGGAACAATAACTTGACCTGGAAACTAGGGAAGAAACAGGTCACCTCCTAGACAACCCTAAACCAGGCCCTAACTATCTATCAATATGAAGAGACCTTGAAGTTAGGAATATTCATATGCAGTATACCTAGGCCTTTATATCCCTATAAGGCCCTGGAAAAAGTTAGGACCAGAGACAACCCATTCCTCCCCAGATGGACAAATGGGAGCCTCTGTCTCAGGCCCAGATACAAACAACAGGGAATATAACAAACACAAACAAATGTGACACTTAACTTCTGTAGAGATGGACAAGCAGGAACACCAGAGAGAAACTCACACCAGCTCAGCCACTAGGGACAGGAAAAGGTCACCTCCAAGTAACCCTACTCCTTGAAGGTAGAAATACCTATACCCTGGAACCTGGGACCCCGTAGACCCTAGAGAGCCCTAAGAATGTTGTCAGGGCTGAGGCAATGCGTTCCTTACCTGATGAAGGAACAGGCGTCTCCCTGAGGCCTAGTAACAACAAGCAAGGAAGGGAAAACAAAACACAAACAAACGCAATACTTAACTTCTGTAGTGATGGATGAGCAGGAACACCAGAGACGACCTCACACCAGCTCAGCCAAACCCAAATGAAGCTATCTATCGCACAGTTAGAAGGGTGGGGCAATACTAAATAGGGTAGAGTAATGAGTACTAAGCTTAACCTGAAGCAGGGGATGAGGTCACAAACAAAAGTAATCAAAGAGGCTGTTAGATTCCTCCACAGTCCGCTAGTCTACTTGATCTCCTGACATCTGTCACAGAAGGAACCGTGACAGTGCCCCCGTAGTAAATGTCCCCCCTTATAGTGGCTGCAGTTGTACTAATGCCCTAGAAAGTACACACAGTAGTAATAAATCCCCCATAGTATGCCCCAGAAGTAACAATGCCGACCAGTAGAGATAAACAATAGTGCCAGTAGAGATAAAGTATGCCCTATATGTGTGCCAGTGGAAAACATTTGACCCTTATGAGTGCAAGTAGACAGAGGCAGATTAAGTACATCATAAGCCCGGGGCTGTTTACCCATCTTGCGCCCTCTCTATTTGCCGACCAACCCTCTTTCATGTTCTGCCCCATATTTATTTTTATCTGGTAAATATTAAATAAAACTATATATATATATATATATATATATATATACAGTACAGACCAAAAGTTTCGACACACCTTCTCATTCAAAGAGTTTTCTTCATTTTCATGACTATGAAAATTGTAGATTCACACTAAAGGCATCAAAACTATGAATTAACACATGTGGAATTATATACATAACAAAAAAGTGTGAAACAACTGAAAATATGTCATATTCTAGGTTCTTCAAAGTAGCCACCTTTTGCTTTGATTACTGCTTTGCACACTCTTGGCATTCTCTTGATGAGCTTCAAGAGGTAGTCACCTGAAATGGTCTTCCAACAGTCTTGAAGGAGTTCCCAGAGATGCTTAGCACTTGTTGGCCCTTTTGCCTTCACTCTGCGGTCCAGCTCACCCCAAACCATCTCGATTGGGTTCAGGTCCGGTGACTGTGGAGGCCAGGTCATCTGGCGCAGCACCCCATCACTCTCCTTCATGGTCAAATAGCCCTTACACAGCCTGGAGGTGTGTTTGGGGTCATTGTCCTGTTGAAAAATAAATGATGGTCCAACTAAATGTAAACCGGATGGAATAGCATGCCGCTGCAAGATGCTGTGGTAGCCATGCTGGTTCAGTATGCCTTCAATTTAGAATAAATCCCCAACAGTGTCACCAGCAAAGCACCCGCACACCATCACACCTTCTCCTCCATGCTTCACGGTGGGAACCAGGCATGTAGAGTCCATCCGTTCACCTTTTCTGCGTCGCACAAAGACACGGTGGTTGGAACCAAAGATCTAAAATTTGGACTCATCAGACCAAAGCACAGATTTCCACTGGTCTAATGTCCATTCCTTGTGTTCTTTAGACCAAACACATCTCTTCTGCTTGTTGCCTGTCCTTAGCAGTTGTTTCCTAGCAGATATTCTACCATGAAGGCCTGATTCACACAGTCTCCTCTTAACAGTTGTTCTAGAGATGTGTCTGCTGCTAGAACTCTGTGTGGCATTGACCTGGTCTCTAATCTGAGCTGCTGTTAACCTGCGATTTCTGAGGCTGGTGACTCGGATGAACTTATCCTCCGCAGCAGAGGTGACTCTTGGTCTTCCTTTCCTGGGGCGGTTCGCATGTGAGCCAGTTTCTTTGTAGCGCTTGATGGTTTTTGTGACTGCACTTGGGGACACTTTCAAAGTTTTCCCAATTTTTCGGACTGACTGACCTTCATTTCTTAAAGTAATTATGGCCACTCGTTTTTCTTTACTTAGCTGCTTTTTTCTTGCCATAATACAAATTCCAACAGTCTATTCAGTAGGACTATCAGCTGTGTATCCACCTGACTTCTCCACAACGCAACTGATGGTCCTAACCCCATTTATAAGACAAGAAATCCCACTTATTAAACCTGACAGGGCACACCTGTGAAGTGAAAACCATTTCAGATGACTACCTCTTGAAGCTCATCAAGAGAATGCCAAGAGTGTGCAAAGCAGTAATCAAAGCAAAAGGTGGCTACTTTGAAGAACCTAGAATATGACATATTTTCAGTTGTTTCATACTTTTTTGATAAGTATATAATTCCACATGTGTTAATTCATAGTTTTGATGCCTTCAGTGTGAATCTACAATTTTCATAGTCATGAAAATAAAGAAAACTCTTTGAATGAGAAGGTGTGTCCAAACTTTTGGTCTGTACTGTATATATATATATATATATATATATATTACTAGCTGAAGGACTCTGCTTTGCTCGGGTATATTTATTCTATTTAATTTTATGTTTTTGTGTGTGTCGTTAAAAGATATCAACACTATTTACTATAACAGTGACATCTACAGCACCCTGCCCTCTTAACAGTGACCTCCACAGCCCGTGATCCCTTAACCCTGACCCCCCCACAGTGCCCCGTCCCTTAAAATTGGACCTCCACAGAAGCCCACCCCATTATCTTTGACTTTTACAGCAGCCTTCCCCTTTAACAGTCAGTTTCAGAGCACACCACCCCCTCTTGACAGTGACCTCCACAGGGGCCCGCCCCCTTAACAGTGGCCTTTACAGCAATCTTCCCCTTAACACTGACCTCTATAGCGGACCACCCCCTTAACTGTGACCTCCACAGCAGCCTGCCCCCAGGGTGTACAGAGGTCCAGCTTTAGGCAGGACAGTCCGGCTTTCAGATCCCCTGTACTCCGTCTGGCACAGGGCCTGGACGGACACAAGGATGTCCTTTTGAACAGCTCACTCTCAGACAGCAGCACTGTGCTGTCTGAGTGTGAGCTGCAGGAAGAAATTCACCATCCCTCCTACCTCTGCAGCTGACAGAAGTAGATTATTACCTTCATTTTTTCAATCCCTGTTGGCTGAGTAGGAGGGGCATGGCCTAACTAGATCGGGGCGTGGCTTAGCAGGACCTAAAAGTTGATTTTTAACTTCATTTTTTCAATCCCTGACAGCTGAGGAGTGGGAGGGGGCATGGCCTAACCAGATCTGGGGTGTGTCCTTTTGAACAGCTCACTGTAAGACAGTGTCACAACCAGACAGCTGAGAAGCTCTGACAGAGGCCTTTCAGAACCTCCTCCTTGAGTTCTCTTTGTTGTGCTGTTCAGTTCCTCATCTCGTTAGCCTCTCTCAGCTGTCATGGAGTTGGACTGATTGCATCCCTTTAAATTCCGCCCCATAATGCATTACTGGGCGGCTTATACTTCTTCCTGGAGTGTGTGTGCATGCTTATCCTGTTTTCCTGTCTTCTACAAAGTTAAGTGCTGTACATTTATCTGTTATTTTCTGTTTGCTGGATCCCAGGTGGCCCTAACTCCCTCCGTGTCTGGTGTAGGGAGCCGGTGGTCGTGTCCCCTCACTATTGTAGGGTGTTCAGGGGTTATATAGTCGAGGTACGTGGCTATGCAATCATCCACCTCTGGGATCTTTGCATAGGCTGAGCAGCCAGGGAAAGTGCTAGGTCTTGTGCAGGGGTCTCCCCTTGGTTCCTTAGCTTTGGATCCAGTGAGTCATATATGCATGTTGCATTTTCTTGTTTCCCGTACACCGTCCGTGACAGACAGCAGCACTGTGCTGTCTGAGTGTGAGCTGCAGGGAGAAAGTCACCATCCCTTCCACCCCTGCAGCTGACAGAAGTTGATTTTTGCCTTCATTTTTTTCAATCCCCATCGGCTGAGGAGTGGGCTAGCGCGTGGCCTAACTGGATCAGGGGCGTGGTTTAGCTGGATCATGGCCGTGTCTGGGCTCCTTCCTGCAAGAGTAACGCCCCTCCGGGCACCTTACTGGCTCATTTGCATACCAAATAAACTGGATCTTCAGAGGATAAAAACATCTATTGCTGGAACAAAGGCACATATTAGGACATGGTTTCACTTCAATAGCGATTATCCTGGTGACAGCTTTCCTTTAAAGCTGACCTACAGCAGTGAACAAAAATGGCTGTGTTGTTATAGAAACTAGGGACTAGAGGCTAAGATTGCAATCGCTTCCTCCTAGGCTCATGCTTTTTAAATGCTATTCATGCTTTATAAAAGTGAAAAACTATAGAGTGGCGTTGTCATGAGCTATCACAGAATCTGTATCACAAAGTCCCACTGCAAGATTGCACAAGATCCAGCAAAGATGGTCTTTCTTATGGAGATTTCCATCTAAGAACATGAGATATCTTAGTAAAACATGACCACTGTGATGATACACTGGCTTAACACAGGGTATTACCTCCCTGGCTGCTACTCTTCTCCAGCTGAGGTCTACCATAGCCAAGGCTCATAGACATGTGCTGGCTTATGGCCTCTTAAAGAACCACGGTAAACTTATTGCTTCTGACTCCAGGGAATGCCCAAGTGCTGTAGGCATCTTAAAGCCCCTTCCCCATTGCTCTTTGCTTAAGGTATGCCTGCCTTTCTATGCTTCCCTTTAGACTCCACGAAGACCTATGTTAAATCTATTAGCGACCTAGTGGGTCAAGCAGTCCAGGGGTGTAGCAAAAAAGATTTTTTTAAAATAAAAACAAAACAAAAAAAAAACATAATTATCTCTTTACATCTCATGCTACTCAACATGTTATTTTATGCTATATATGTAAGGGATTTGTTTGACATCCAAAATCTCCTAAATACAATAGTTTAGGAGGGTGGGAAGATGTGGATAAAAAGTAATCTTACATTTTTACTAGAGATTAGTAAAATAATGAATAGTCAAATTAAAGAGAATGTGAACTGTTGTGGTATGGATCCAGTGTGCTCTAAAAATGTCTGAGTCATAGAACAGCTTGTAGAGAATGACAGGACCAGTAATACAAATGTACTACTTTTTGAATATCACAATTCAAGCAGTTCAGTGAATGACTGATCTTTTCCTTGTATAACTTTGAAATGGAGAGATAAATAAAGTTTTTGGCCACACAATTCATTAGGACTGTTTAGCACATTTAAATTCCATGATAAATAGGTGCTTTGTACCCATGAGATGCTTTTCACAATGATTGGATATACACATTTGCAATAAATAGTAGTGGAAGTACAAATAATCTGCTTCTTAGCCAGAACAGCTGCAGACAACCAGATAGACCTCCTTTCTCTCCAGCCATCATAATGATGGATTGTCATACATGAGAATGGTTCCCTTAAGGGTTTCTTTAATGTTTTATTTTTAGAGTAAAGGAGAGGGTCAACTTAAAAATAAAATGAAAAAACAAACAAACCTTGTCGTACTCTTTGTAATATGCAATGAATCGATATTGTAGTGAACATTTCCTCTAGATTACTGTCCCTTCCTTTTGCTTTTACACCTCTACACAACAGTCGAATTTTGCTTATCACATAACTTATAATTGGGAATATTTACAGAATTTATCAGACTTTTTAATGCAAGTTTTAATTTGAATAACTCTAAGTTAAAATAAATGTACTTCCCCGCTGCCACAATTCTGCCTGGAGGTTGGACTGGTGGATATATGGGAACATCTTGGCGGAGGTAAGCGAGTATATTCTTGTGTTAGCAGGGGCGGTAGAGCAATGTCTAGAATTGATTTAGCATTTACTAATGAGAGTAATCTGAGTAACATCCGCAAGATACGATATGGGGTAAGAACAATTTCGGATCATTCACCCGTACTGGTTGAGGTTTGCACTGGGAAGAACAAGGATAATAGGGGGCTAGGATTTAAGTTGAATCCATATTGGTTTACTATTATGGACAATCTTCAGTCCACTAAATCTCTGATATCCTCCTTTTGGGAGGTGAATCGCCCCTCTGCCAACATCAATATAGTATGGGATGCCCTGAAAGCATATCTGAGGGGGGTCTTTATAAGCGAGATTGCGGCAGTAAAGAGAACATTTAAAAAAAAAGAGGAGGAACTGGCCAAGGCTGCTGCAGACACAACTGAGCAATTTTCCAGTCAACCTACTGAGTATAACAGGGAAGAGATGCAGAGGGCCAGTTGCTCCTTGGAAAAATATATAATAGAGAAAGCAAATCATAGAGTATTTTTCAAGGGCTTAAAATATTTTTCGGAGTCTGGACGTCCTGGTAGGCTGCTAGCTAGGATAATCACACAACAAGACAAGAAAAATCAATCTATTGTCGCTATTCGTAATATAGCGGGGGAAATTATAACAGATCCAGAAGGAATCAGGGACACTTTTCTACAATATTTTATTCAGACATACAGTCCGCCTTCTGGCCTGTCACCCGACCTGGCGACGCGGTTCCTGGAGAGGATTTCACTTTCTACTCTAAACGAAGCCCAAATAGAATATCTGGAAGAGGAGTTGTCTCTTTCGGAGCTCCAGGAGGCTTTGGGATCTGTCTCGGGGAATTCGTCGCCAGGTATGGATGGTCTTCCATATGAGGTCTACCGCAAGTACAGCGATGTGATTTTCCCTCAGCTGTTAGAGGTCTTCTCCCAGGCAACACAGGCAGGGAGCTTACCATGTACTATGATGGAGGCTCTTATCGTTTTAATTCCTAAAAAGGACAAGGACCCGATAGAAATGAGCTCTTATAGACCAATTTCGCTACTAAACACAGATGCTAAGTTATTATCCAAAGTTTTGGCTAGGAGGCTTTCACGGGTCATATCCACTATTATCCACCCAGACCAAAATGGTTTTATGCCCAAAAGGGGTACCCATCACAACCTGCACAGGCTATTTATGAATATTCAGTCCCCGGGGTGCGGCGCCCGCTCCATCCTGTCGTTGGATGCCACCAAAGCCTTCGACAGGGTGGAGTGGACTTTTCTCTGGGAGGTGATGAAAAAAATGGGCTTTGGCCCTAGATTTATGGCGATGGTTCAGTTATTATATAGCTCCCCAGCTGCTAGGATCAGGATTAACGACACGATTACAGAGAGCTTCACCTTAGGAAGAGGCACCCGTCAAGGATGTCCTCTCTCCCCTCTTTTGTTCAATATTTATATTGAACCTTTAGCAGCCAGTATAAGGCAGGATCTGCAGGTGGCCGGCTTCGGTATAATGGGGAAGTATGACCGTGTATCTCTTTACGCAGATGATATCTTGGTTTTTCTTCATCAAACAGAAACCACTCTCCCTCGTATAATGAATTTGGTTGGTTCTTTCTCTGCTCCGTCTGGCCTGGAGATCAATTGGGAGAAGACTGTTCTCCTCCCTATAGACGAGCTGCGAGGCGATTGGGATAATCAGTTAACAGTCTCTGAATCAATAAAGTACCTGGGGATTTCAGTTTCTGCCAAACCTCAGGAATATCTTCAACTTAACTTGATTCCCCTGCTGATAAAGTTGAGGGCTAAAATCAAGATATGGCAAAAAATTCTGCATACAAGAGCTGATAGAATTTCCCTAATAAAAATGGTAGTACTTCCCCAGGTTCTTTATGTCCTGCGCAACTCACCTGTATGGATCGCAGATAAGTATTTTAGATTGATAGAGCGGATGCTTAATGATCTATTATGGGGGAGGAAGCGTGTTAGATTGAAGGCGCTTTATTTCTCCATGCCTTATAACCAGGGAGGCCTTAATCTCCCCTATTTTAGGGGTTACTTTATGGCCTCTCAACTCTGCCTTTTTAAGGACTGGGAAAATAGCAGCTTTTGCAGTAAAGTGGTGAAAGACTCAGGTTTTACGGATTTCCTTACTGTATTGGAGTCCGACTATTTATCAAATATACAGACCGGGCATACACTTTTCTGCAGAATGGCTATAAAGACCTGGCGGGTTATTAGGAGCTGGTGTGGAGTTAAGGCATCACTTATATGTACCCCACTATGGCATAATCCAAAGCTTTTGAATTTAAGGGACTTGAATTGCTGCCAGTATTGGAGGACTAGGAATGTTGAGTACTTACATCAGGTGGTTAGTGGTGGACAAATTCTGTCCTCGATGGAATTGGGGCAAAGGGCTAATCTGAGTGAGGTGGCCTGGTACGCATATTTTCAATTGAGGTCTGCACTTTCTAGTACTTTGAATAGTCACCTTTTTCTTATAGATACTCCTGAATTTTTACACGATTTAATTATTAAGAAACCCGCCACGAAAATTAAAATATCACATTGCTATAGACACTTAATGAAACATTTTTTTTTGGGTCTTCTTTCACCAGGACAGAAGTCCTGGTCTTCGTTACTTTTAGAGGTGGGTCCCCCAGATTGGGAGAACATAGGGGAAAGTTTAAAATATGTTTCACACAATTTTAATCACACTGTTGTACAATTTAACATTTTGCACAAAATATATGTGACACCTATGTGGTTATATAGAAGAGGACTTAGAGCCTCCTCCGATTGCCCACGTTGTGGCGACTCCGAGGCAGACCACTTACACCTGTTTTGGGACTGCCCAATGGTGGGCAGCTATTGGAGATCGGTCCAGACCACTCTGGCTCGTAAACTCAACATTGCTGTTCCTCTGTCTCCCAGGATATGGGTCTTGGGAGACTTATCGGAGGTTAATTATCAGCCCATAAAACGTAAATTATTGATTAAGGTTATGTTCTTGGCCAGGCTTCTTGTTTCCAGGTTATGGTTTAGTTCCTCCGCTCCAGATTGCAGCAATTGGCTGGCCTTGGTAGAGAAAGTGAAAAGCTATGAGAGGATTCTGTATAAACAAAGAGGATCCTATTTAAAATGGGGTAAACTGTGGGAAGACTGGGATATGGTTAATTAATTTGGATTTCATTTTTTTTTTTTTTTTTTATTATATATATATATATTATATTTTTTTTTTTTTTTTTTTTTTTTTTTTTTTATGTGTGTATATGTATGTGTATGTGCATGTGTATATATGTATATGCACGTATGTATGTGTGTGTATATGTGTATGCATGCATATGTACCTTTTTTTTTTTTTTTTTTTTTTCCTCCTGCAAGGTTGGGAGGGGGGGGGGGGGGGAATAGATGGGGTGGGCCGGGGATGATCTTAGACTTTATAATATTATAAATGTTATGTGGATATGTTTTTTTGCACTATAAATAAAATATATATAAAAAAAAAAAAAAAAAAAAAAGGAGAGGGTCAACTTAAAAATAAAATGAAAAAACAAACAAACCTTGTCGTACTCTTTGTAATATGCAATGAATCGATATTGTAGTGAACATTTCCTCTAGATTACTGTCCCTTCCTTTTGCTTTTACACCTCTACACAACAGTCGAATTTTGCTTATCACATAACTTATAATTGGGAATATTTACAGAATTTATCAGACTTTTTAATGCAAGTTTTAATTTGAATAACTCTAAGTTAAAATAAAACATAAATCAAGGAATGGTGAAACTCTATAATAACAATTAATTATTGTAGGGGTTCTCCACTTTGAAGAATATGTTTTTATTGAAGCATCTCCTGATAATAAGCCTATCACAAGGTGTCCATTTCATGGAACTCCTGGCAATCAGCTGCAACAGAAAACAATCAATGAGGAATGAACAACAGATGTCCTTCAACTTATCTTCTGGGGAGGGTTTACAATTTTTTGTTTAACGATTTTCCTAAAACTTTAAAATGTAGAATATATACATAGTGGCCCAAGTCACATAATCATTAGCCAACCTTAATAAATATACACACAGACACTAAGTGGAAATATATGTCTGCGATGTTTATTAACCCGTTCCCGACTGCAATCCGTCTATATACGTGCTATTTGCACATGCCCCGTGCAGATAGCACGTGTATAGACGTCAGGCAGCTCTTTAATCCAATCGCTGCAAAGCGCTTGGATTAAAACTTCTGCCCCTGCACTGCTGCTGTCACGGACAGCATACAGTGTAGTAATGCCGGCAAGGGACCAATCAGAGTGGCCCCTTGCCGGCAATCGATCCGATTGGTTAGTCTATGCAGACTAACCAATCGGATCGCGGCAGTGAAAAAATGCTGGTTTCAGGCTCTGATCTGCGCTCTGCAGATCAGAGCCTGAAATCAGGTAGTGTCCTCATGTTCCCCGATCTGTGCCCCCTTCCTGTGCGCCTCCAAGCCCCCCTTGTCCCACCTGCCCCTTATGCAGTTCCCCCGCTCTCATCCACATTCATGCAGCCTGCCCTGATGCGGTCCACCCCCTCCCCGCCCATACATTCCTCCTGCCCCCATTTGTGCTGCCTCCCTCAATGCTGGTTTCCCCCTCCCTCTTTCCAGCACTGCCCCCGATGCGGTGCGGTCCCCCTGCTGTGTTTGATGGCGGTGGCTCCATTCCTGAGCCGCCGCCATCAGCAGAGAGTGTCAGCTCTATGCTGACACTCTGCTGTAACCCCTAAGATGCCGCGGCAGCGGCATCCATGGGGTTAATAGACGGAGGGGGCTCCCTCTCTCAAACATCGGGGCTTCCGCGCTGTGATGGCAGCGCCCGATGGTTGCCATGGAAACTGGACGCTTTGCAAAAGCGTACAGTGTTGCCACCTACAAGACATCTGATAGCATTTTACTTTTCAATGCAAGAGCATTGCAAAGTATAGTACAGCCATCAGCCCCACTGGATCTTCAAGATCCAAGAGGGACTTGATAAAAAAAAGTAAAAATAATAAAAGTAAAAATAAATAAATAAATAAAAATGTAAATTAAAAAAATAAATTGCCTTTTCCTATAAAAAATTTAAAATGAAAAATAAACTACACATATTAGGTATCACCACGTCCATAACGACCGTCTCTATAAATATATCACATGATAGACCCCATCCGATAAACACCATAAAAAAATTAAATAAAAACTGTGTAAAAAAGCAATTTTTGTCACCTTACATCACAAAAAGTGCAACACCAAGCGATCAGAAAGGTGTATATCAAATAAAATAGTACCAATAAAACTGTCACCTCATCCCGCCAAAAATGAGACCCTACATAAGAAAATCGCTCAAAAAATAAAAAAAACTATAGTTCTTAGAACATTGAGACACTAAAACATATTTTTTTTATTTCAAATATGCTATTATTGTGTTAAAGTGAAATAGAAAAAGTGCACATATTAGGTATCGCCGCATCCGTAATAACCTGCTTGATAAAAATATCCCATGACCTAACCCCTCAGGTGAACACCGTAAAAAAAAAAAAGTGACATTTTTGTCACCTTACATCACAAAAAGTGCAACAGCAAGCAATCAAAAAGGCTTATGACCCATAAAACAGTACCAATCAAACCGTCACCTCATCCCGCAAAAAATGATACCCTATTTAAGACAATCGCCAAACAAATAAAAAAGCTATGGCTCTCAGACTATGGAGACACTAAAGCATCATTTTTTTTGTTTCAGAAATGCTATTATTGTGTAAAACGTAAATTAAGAAAAAGAATACATATTAGGTATTTCCACGTCCGTAACGATCTGCTCTATAAAACTGTCACATGACCTAACCCCTCAGATAAACTCTGTAAAAATAAATAAATAAAAACTGTTCCAAAACAGCCAATTTTTTGGTCACCTTGCCCTATAAAGTGTAATAATGAATAATCAAAAAACCCTATGTACCCAAAAATGGTACCAATAAAAACCTCAACTCTTTCTGCAAAAAATGAGCCCCTGCAGAAGACGATCGGCAGAAAAATAAACACCATATGGCGTTAATAAAATGGACACACAAAACATAATTTCTTTTTCAAAAATGCTTTATTATGTAAAATTGAAACAAACAAATAAAGAAAGTAGACATATTTGATATCATTGCGTCCATAACAACCTGCTCTATAAAAATAGCACCTGAATCTTGTAAAAAATTAAATAAAATTTGCCAAAACAGCCATTATAGAGCAATTAAAAATCATATGTACCACAAAATAGTACCAATAAAACTGGCACCTTATCCCCTAGTTTCCAAAATAGGGTCACTTTTTGGGAGTTTCTACTGTATGGGTGCATCAGGGGGGGTTTAAATGGGACATGGCATCTAAAGCCAGTCCAGGAAAATCTGCCTTCCAAAAACCATACGGCCTTCTTTTACCTGTGTGAAGTTGGCACCCCATGTTCTTAAATTTCAAAAAGAAATACACCATTCGTTTGTGCTGCGTTTGTGCTGGTTTGTGCCGCAAAAATGAACGTTTGTGCCGGTTCGGTTCCTGAGATATTGCGCGTTAGATTTTTATGAAGCCCCGCCCATTTTCCACCCCATGTTCTTAAATTTCAAAAATAAATACACCATTCGTTTGTGCTGCGTTTGTGCTGGTTTGTGCTGCAAAAATGAACGTTTGCGCCGCTTTGGTTTCCGAGATATTGCGCGCTTGATTTGCTGAAACCCCGCCCACTTTCCACCCCATGTTTTTAAATTTCAAAAATAAATACACCATTCGTTTGTGCTGCGTTTGTGCTGGTTTGTGCCGCAAAAATGAACGTTTGTGCCGGTTCAGTTCCTGAGATATTGCGCGTTAGATTTTTATAAAGCCCCGCCCATTTTCCACCCCATGTTCTTAAATTTCAAAAAGAAATACACCGTTCGTTTGTGCTGCGTTTGTGCTGGTTTGTGCTGCAAAAATTAACGTTTGCGCCGCTTTGGTTTCCGAGATATTGCGCTCGATTTGCTGAAACCCCGCCCACTTTCCACCCCATGTTCTTAAATTTCAAAAAGAAATACATCGTTCGTTTGTGCTGCGTTTGTGCTGGTTTGTGCTGCAAAAATTAACGTTTGCGCCGCTTTCGTTTCCGAGATATTGCGCGCTTGATTTTCTGAAACCCCGCCCACTTTCCACCCCATGTTCTTAAATTTCAAAAAGAAATACACCATTCGTTTGTGCTGCGTTTGTGCTGGTTTGTGCAGCAAAAATTAACGTTTGCGCCGCTTTCGTTTCCGAGATATTGCGCGCTTGATTTTCTGAAACCCCGCCCATTTTCCACCCCATGTTCTTAAATTTCAAAAAGAAATACACCGTTCGTTTGTGCTGCGTTTGTGCTGGTTTGTGCAGCAAAAATTAACGTTTGCGCCGCTTTCGTTTCCGAGATATTGCGCGCTTGATTTGCTGAAACCCCGCCCACTTTCCACCCCATGTTCTTAAATTTCAAAAAGAAATACACCGTTCGTTTGTGCTGCGTTTGTGCTGGTTTGTGCAGCAAAAATTAACGTTTGCGCCGCTTTCGTTTCCGAGATATTGCGCGCTTGATTTTCTGAAACCCCGCCCATTTTCCACCCCATGTTCTTAAATTTCAAAAATAAATACACCATTCGTTTGTGCTGCGTTTGTGCTGCAAAAATTAACGTTTGCGCCGCTTTGGTTTCCGAGACATTGCATGCTTGATTTGATGAAACCCCTCCCACTTTCCACCCCATGTTTTTAACCCTGACTCTAGACCCCCCAGGTGTGCTGCAGCTTGCCCCCCTCCCGCCCCCTTTCACAACTTTTTTGGGGCACAAGCATATTATATTTTTTTTTTTTGCGTAAGCTGACTGTGGCCGGGACTCTTAGCGTCACTGTTAGCGCATTGCACGCCCCACCACTGATCAACTTCGGACGGTTGATCAGCGAGTTTGAATTTAAAAAAAAAATCACATTTTTGGGCCTTTTTTTATTTTTTTGTCTGTAAGGTTTAGGGTAAGTTCCCGAACACCCGTCCCCCCACACACACGCACACCAAATAAAGTTTATCACACACACACACTCCCCTATGGCCTGCCGGATGTTCTAGGCGGCATATGCCCAGCTTGCCTCCGAGAGCCCCAGTGAGGACGAGGATAACCCCACTTTCCTTTTGTCATCCGCGTCCTCCTCATCATCTAGCAATGATGATGAGACCCCAAGGCGGCGGAGACGCCGCCAGGTGGAGCAAGGAGACCGCCATGCTAGGGACCCTGTGGCCCACACTAGTACGAGAAGCTCTAGGGCTCGTACTAGTTTTCCGGCCCACCAGTTAAGTCCACCGGAGCCCCCTACCGGTGAACTTGTCTGGTATACCCCAGAGCGTTTTGAACCCGTGATTCCTGATTTTGTAGGCCAACCAGGAATCCAGATTTCCACAGTGGGCTTCACTGAATGCGACTACTTTAGTCTTTTTTTCAGTGACCCCTTTGTGAATCTGATGTTGGAGCAGACGAACCTGTACGCCCCACAGTTCATTGCTCAACATCCGGGCTCCTTTTTGGCTAGGCCCGGTGGCTGGACTCCGGTCTGTGCAGCCAAGATGAGGACGTTTTGGGGCCTCGTGCTGCATATGGGCCTAGTCAAGAAACCTAGTGTCAGGCATTACTGGAGTGGGGACGTCCTCTACCAGACCCCACTTTACAATTATGCAGTTAATGCAGCATGTCCCCCCCAAGGTGATCCTGCCTATGACCGCCTGTACAAAATCAGGTCGGTCATCGATCACTTTGGGGCCAAATTTGTGCAGGTCTATGTACCTGGAAGGGAAGTCGCGGTTGATGAGTCTCTCATTGCTTTCAAGGGGAGACTCATTATCCGCCAGTATGTTCCCTCTAAGCGGGGGAGGTATGGCGTGAAGCTGTACAAACTTTGTGAGAGTACCTCAGGGTGCACTTACAAGTTTCGTGTGTACGAGGGGCGAGATTCCCGTATTTAACCCCCAGAAGGTTCCCCCACTCTGGGTGTTAGCGGGAAACTTGTGTGGGACCTTATGCACCCACTGCTAGATAAGGGCTACCACCTGTCCGTGGATAACTTTTATACTAGTATCCCCATAGTTTTATATCCGATTGTCAGGGGGCTAAAATGGGGAAGGGGAACATAAATGTAGTACTCCATGGAAGTGTGGTACTCCTTGAAGCAACCAATAATGCAGAGGCCCGGATGATCGGGTCACGTGTCACATTGAGTAGTGTTGTCCTTCCGTATCCCCCTCCTGTGACACACTCTGCACCTTTTTTGGGTCCGCCCTTCTTTGTAGTATGGGGGACCACACCTGGAAAGTGTTGGCCAGGGACGATCTGGGCGCCTCCAGTTCCCGAGGTACTCTGGCCTGCTCTTTCCCGGTCAGAAAAGATCCGGTCCTTGAGGACTGCCTCATAGAACTGGAGGAATGTCCCTGTGTTGCCAGCGCTCCGGGACAGCACAAAAGAGTTGTACAAGGCAACCTGCACCAAGCAGACCGCAACTTTTTTATACCATCAGAGAGATCAACTCCTCCCATATAACGATTGTAGGCGACGATACAATCGGGCTTGAGGACCGTTGCCGCGGTACCTCGCACAGGGACAGGGGTGATGCTGTTACCGTGAATTGTGGACAGCATAAGGACATCCCTCTTGTCCTTATGCCTGACCAGCAACAGGTTTTCACTGGTAAGTGCACGGGTCGCACCCCTAGGGATAGGTACCTGGAGGGGGTGGCCAGGGAGGCCGCGTTGATTTTTCCGCACAGTCCCACAAGCGAATGTGGATCTGGCGGCAAGAGACTGGAACAAGGGGATACTAGTATAAAAGTTATCCACTCAAAGGTGGTAACCCTTATTTAGCAGTGGGTGCATAAGGTCCCACACAAGTTTCCCGCTAACACCCAGAGTGGGGGGACATTCTGGGGGTTGAATACGGGAATCTCTCCCCTCGTACACACGAAACTTGTAAGTGCACCCTGAGGTACTCTCACAAAGTTTGTACAGCTTCACGCCATACCTCGCCCGCTTAGAGAGAACATACTGGCGGATAATGAGTCTCCCCTTGAAAGCAATGAGAGACTCATCAACCGCGACTTCCCTTCCAGGTACATAGACCTGCACAAATTTGGCCCCAAAGTGATCGATGATCGACCTGATTTTGTACAGGCGGTCATAGGCAGGATCACCTTGGGGGGGACATGCTGCATTATCTGCATAATTGTAAAGTGGGGTCTGGTAGAGGATGTCCCCACTCCAGTAATGCCTGACACTAGGTTTCTTGACTAGGCCCATATGCAGCACGAGGCCCCAAAACGTCCTCATCTTGGCTGCACAGACCAGAGTCCAGCCACCGGGCCTAGCCAAAAAGGAGCCCGGATGTTGAGCAATGAACTGTGGGGCGTACAGGTTCGTCTGCTCCAACATCAGATTCACAAAGGGGTCACTGAAAAAAAGACTAAAGTAGTCGCATTCAGTGAAGCCCACTGTGGAAATCTGGATTCCTGGTTGGCCTACAAAATCAGGAATCACGGGCTCAAAACGCTCTGGGGTACACCATACAAGTTCACCGGTAGGGGGCTCCGGTGGTCTTAACTGGTGGGCCGGAAAACTAGTACGAGCCCCAGAGCTTCTCGTACTAGTGTGGGCCACAGGGTCCCTAGCATGGCGGTCTCCTTGCTCCACCTGGCGGCGTCTCCGCCGCCTTGGGGTCTCATCATCATTGTTAGATGATGAGGAGGACGCGGATGACAAAAGGAAAGTGGGGTTATCCTCGCCCTCACTGGGGCTCTCGGACTCGGAGGCAAGCTGGGCGTATGCCGCCTAGAACATCCGGCAGGCCATAGGGGAATGTGTGTGTGTGATAAACTTTATTTGGTGTGCGTGTGTGTGGGGGGACGGGGGGACGGGTGTTCGGGAACTTACCCTAAACCTTACAGACAAAAAAATAAAAAAAAGGCCCAAAAATGTGATTTTTTTTATTTATTCAAACTCGCTGATCAACCGTCCGAAGTTGATCAGTGGTGGGGCGTGCGATGCGCTAACAGTGACGCTAAGGCCCCTTTCACACGGGCGAGATTTCCGCGCGGGTGCGATGCGTGAGTTGAACGCATTGCACCCGCACTGAATCCTGACCCATTCATTTCTATGGGGCTGTTCACATGAGCGGTGATTTTCACGCATCACTTATGCGTTGCGTGAAAATCGCAGCATGTTCTATATTCAGCGTTTTTCACGTAACGCAGGCCCCATAGAAATGAATGGGGTTGCGTGAAAATCGCAAGCATCCGCAAGCAAGTGCGGATGCGGTGCGATTTCCACACATGGGTTCTAGGTGACAGTCTATTCACTGTATTATTTTCCCTTATAACATGGTTATAAGGGAAAATAATAGCATTCTGACTACAGAATGCTTAGTATAATAGTGCTGGGAGGGTTAAAAAAAATAAAAAAAGTTAACTCACCTTATCCCCATGATCGCCTAGTTCCCGGTCAGTCTGTTCTTTAGCTGTGGCTAAAGGACCTTTGGTGATGTCAGATCACATGCTCCATCACCATGGTGATGGACCATGTGATTGGAGCATGTGATCTGACATCACCAAAGGTCATTCAGCCCACAGCTAAAGAACAGACCGGGAGCTACACGATCATGGGGATAAGGTGAGTTAACTTTTTTATTTTTTTTAACCCTTCCAGCGCTATTATACTAAGCATTCTGTATTCAGAATGCTATTATTTTCCCTTATAACCATGTTATAAGGGAAAATAATACAATCTTCAGAACATCAATCCCAAGCCCGAACTTCTGTGAAGAAGTTCGGGTTTGGGTACCAAACATGCGCGATTTTTCTCACGCGAGTGCAAAACGCATTACAATGTTTTGCACTCGCGCGGAAAAATCGCGGGTGTTTCCGCAACGCACCCGCACATTTTTCCGCAACGCCCGTGTGAAACCAGCCTAAGAGTCCCGGCCACAGTCAGAGTACGCAGAAAAAAAAATATAATATGCTTGTGCCCCAAAAAAAGTTGTGAAAGGGGGCGGGAGGGGGGCAAGCTGCAGCACACCTGGGGGGTCTAGAGTCAGAGTTAAAAACATGGGGTGGAAAGTGGGCGGGGTTTCATCAAATCAAGCACGCAATATCTCGGAAACCAAAGCGGCGCAAACGTTCATTTTTGCAGCACAAACGAATGGTGTATTTCTTTTTGAAATTTTAAAACATGGGGTGGAAAGTGGGCGGGGTTTCAGCAAATCAAGCGAGCAATATCTCGGAAACGAAAGCGGCGCAAACGTTAATTTTTGCTGCACAAACCAGCACAAACGCAGCACAAACGAATGGTGTATTTCTTTTTGAAATTTAAAAACATGGGGTGGAAAGTGGGCGGGGTTTCAGCAAATCAAGCGCGCAATATCTCGGAAACCAAAGCGGCGCAAACGTTAATTTTTGCTGCACAAACCAGCACAAACACAGCACAAACGAATGATGTATTTATTTTGAAATTTAAAAACATGGGGTGGAAAGTGGGCGGGGTTTCAGCAAATCAAGTGCGCAATATCTCGGAAACGAAAGCGGCGCAAACGTTAATTTTTGCAGCACAAACCAGCACAAACGCAGCACAAACGAACGGTGTATTTCTTTTTGAAATTTAAGAACATGGGGTGGAAAATGGGCGGGGTTTCAGAAAATCAAGCGCGCAATATCTCGGAAACGAAAGCGGCGCAAACGTTAATTTTTGCTGCACAAACCAGCACAAACGCAGCACAAACTAATGATGTATTTATTTTTGAAATTTAAAAACATGGGGTGGAAAGTGGGCGGGGTTTCAGCAAATCAAGCGCGCAATATCTCGGAAACCAAAGCGGCGCAAACGTTAATTGTTGCTGCACAAACCAGCACAAACACAGCACAAACGAATGATGTATTTATTTTTGAAATTTAAAAACATGGGGTGGAAAGTGGGCGGGGTTTCAGCAAATCAAGCGCGCAATATCTCGGAAACCAAAGCGGCGCAAACGTTAATTTTTGCTGCACAAACCAGCACAAACGCAGCACAAACGAATGGTGTATTTATTTTTGAAATTTAAGAACATGGGGTGGAAAATGGGCGGGGTTTCAGAAAATCAAGCGCGCAATATCTCGGAAACGAAAGCGGCGCAAACGTTAATTTTTGCAGCACAAACCAGCACAAACGCAGCACAAACGAACGGTGTATTTCTTTTTGAAATTTAAGAACATGGGGTGGAAAGTGGGCGGGGTTTCAGCAAATCGAGCGCAATATCTCGGAAACCAAAGCGGTGCAAACGTTCATTTTTGCGGCACAAACCAGCACAAACGCAGCACAAACGAATGGTGTATTTATTTTTGAAATTTAAAAACATCGGGTGGAAAGTGGGCGGGGTTTCAGCAAATCAAGCGCGCAATATCTCGGAAACCAAAGCGGCGCAAACGTTCATTTTTGCAGCACAAACCAGCACAAACGCAGCACAAACGAATGGTGTATTTATTTTTGAAATTTAAGAACATGGGGTGGAAAATGGGCGGGGCTTCATAAAAACCTAGCGCGCAATATCTCAGGAACCGAACCGGCACAAACGTTCATTTTTGCGGCACAAACCAGCACAAACGCAGCACAAACGAATGGTGTATTTCTTTTTGAAATTTAAGAACATGGGGTGCCAACTTCACACAGGTCCTTCTTTTCCTTTTGCGCCCTGCCGTGCGCTCTTACATCAGTTTACAACCACATGTGGGGTGTTTCTGTAAACCGCAGAATCAGGGTAATAAATATTGAGTTTTGTTTGACCCTCAATGTGTTAAAGAAAAAAATGTAATAAAATAAGTGAAATTTAGAAATTTTATCTCCATTTTCCTTTAATTCTTGTGGAACACCTAAAGAGTTAACAAAGTTTGTAAAATCAGTTTTGAGTAACTGGAGGGGTGTAGTTTCTACACTGGGGTCATTTATGGGGGGTTTCCACTTTGTAAGCACCACAAAGTGACTTCAGACCTGAACTGGTCCTTAAAAAGTGGGAATCATAAAGTACAATATGTCACGTGAAAACCATCTCAGAATGGCTTGGATAAATAAAAGTGTTCCAAAGCAATTACCACATAAAGTGACTCATGTCAATTTTGACCTGGACACTGGGGCATCAATGACCCTTGGTCATGAAGGGGTTAAGGATAACCTTTAAAATAAATAAAGTAGCATAATATATTAGCATAATAAATAATCTTAATGTAAATTAATTAAAATTAAATCCCAAATAAATCATCAATTAAACTCCAGAAAACCATAACCACCAGTCCACCCAGCATTAGCTGGGCAACAAACTCCCACTGATAAACATTGCGACAGACAAAATTAAGGGAGGGCGCTGATCCAGGACTTCTTTCTTCTCACAGGAACGGACCCCAGCGGAGCACTCCAATATAAAGGAGAATTTTTCCGCCGTTTACCTCCTGGACCAATCAAGATCAGGGAATCTTCCTGCCTCAGAACTGGACAGGACCAGAGATGACCACTTGTGCCAAGCACAGTTGACCTCAAGATGACCAGACCGGTAAGTAACACTGAAACACAAGAGGGGGGAAACACACAAAAATGGGGGAGCCACAACACCAGCCATATAGAACATAGCCATATATTATTTATTATTATTATTATTTATTATTTAAGCGCCATTCATTCCATAGCGCTGTACATATGATAAGCGGTGCACATACATAGACAATTGTACTAATCATAAACAAGATGACTTACAAACTGGTACAGAAGGAGAGAGGGCCCTGCCCGTGAGGGCTTACAATCTACATGGTATGGGAGAACACATAGCCATATAGAACGAACCATTATACTTTCAATAAAAAATGACAGTGACTAGGTCACCATGTGTCCCCCAAGCTATCTGCTATGGAAGGCCCTTGACATTCTTGCATTAACCTTTAATATAAATTTTGCCCCATTGTTCAGAATTTTACTATTATTTGGCCTATCCTCAGCATAAGCCATCAATATCTGATTGGATGGGGTATGTCAGCTTGCTGATATGCTGTTTAGGGGTAGCTCGAATAACTATACAGCTCTATAATTGTGCATTAGATGGAGCTTTTATATCTCAAAGTTAAAATAAAACCTAGTACTAGTCTAGTTCTTCTCCCATTGAATTCAGTGTATGGGTGCAGGGTGCTGGACTCCCGCTGATCAAATATTGATAGACTATCCTGAGGATAGACCATCAATAGTAAAATTCTGACCAACCCTTTTAATGTCCTGCTGAGTGCCTCTTAACTTATGTATCCTTCTATATCTTTTGTTGCAAACAGCTATGGTATGTCCTCATTTAGTCCACAGTTTTGTCTGTCGAGCATGCGTTTTATCTATATCTACGAGAACACTTGCAATCTTCAAATGCCATTAACTGCGCTACATCTCCTGTATAACGTTTGCGTATCTGAAATATCAGTGACATACATTCAGTGTAATTTTTTATTAGGCGGTGGTGACAGTGACATTACCTGCGCTACATCTCCTGTATAACGTTTGCCCACCCTAAATATCAGTGACATTCATTCAGTGTAATTTTTTTTATTAGGCGGCGGTGACAGCGACATTACTTGCGCTATACCTCTTGTTTAACGTATGCGCATCCTAAAAATATCTGTGACATTCAGCGTACTTTATTTGCGCATATACTTACAAAACCTGCGCTACTGTCCGTGTGACATACTTGCAAGCATATATACAATTTAATATGTGCAAGGCGAGCAGTAAGGGACGGGGAAGCGGCCGTGCTGCTGATGGTGCACGCAGAGGCCGTGGCGCTGGGCCCGGTGAAACTGTGCATGCTGCCAGAGCACAAGAAACACACTCATCCACGATACTTAGCTTTATATCCCAGTTTGCAGGGCGGCGCAGGACACCACTCTCTAAGTCACACCAGTGCAACCAGGTGGTCGGTTGGATTGCAGCAGATAATGCTTCCAGTCGGTTAAGCACCACCCTGTCTTCCACAAAGTCCAGTCTCAGTAGCCAAGAGTCTGGTCAACAGAATCCTCACCCTGATCCTTCTTCCTCCCACCATGGAGAGTCTTGGCAAACAAGTGATCCCACACTCGGATATTCCGAGGAGCTGTTTTCATCGCCATTCCTTAATTTGGACCTCTCGCCAAGCCAGCTTGAAGAAGGACACGAGGAGATCTTGTGCCCTGATTTCCAAACTCTGGAGCATCCACAGTCAGAAGAAGATGACGATGGGGAACGGCAATTAGTGTTTCATGAGGTGGATGATGATGATGATTAGACACAGTTGCCAATAAGTCAACCTCAAGAGGTTCCTGATGAGGATGAGACACAGTTGTCAATAACTGAGGTTGTTTTTAGGTCAACAAGTCAGCAGGATGACCAGAGTGAGGAAGTGGAAGAGGAGGTGCTGGACGAAGAAGTTAATGACCCAACCTGGGAAGGTGGCAAGCCGAGTGAGGACATAAGTACAGAGGGGGAGGGATCCGCAGCACCGCAACAGGCTGGAAGAGGCTGTGGGGTGGTAAAAGGGAAAAGGTGGGCCACACCAAACAGGCCCGCAACTGTTCCCCGGAGCACCCCTTTGCGGCAATCTCCCTTGCCAAGGGGTAGGTGTTCTGCAGTCTGGAAAATAATTGTAATTTGCAACCTGTGCTGTACCAAAATGAGCAGGGGCATGAACACTAGCAACCTCACCACCACCAGCATGATCCGCCACATGGCATCAAAGCACCCTAATAGGTGGGCCGAATGCCTGGGTCCACAACCAGTGTCAGAGGGTCACACGACTGCCTCCTCTTCCCCTGTGTTACATGCTGGCCAATCCCCTGTCCATGACGTAGGTCCACTTCTGTGTCCTAGCGCAGCGTACAGATGTCTATACCCCAGGCCTTTGAAAGAAAGCGCAAATACACAGCCACCCACCCACAGACCATAGCACTAAATGCGCAGCTTTCCAATCCAAATTGCTGGCCCTGGAAATGTTGCCATTTAGGCTTGTGGACACTGAGGCTTTCCGCAGCCTGATGGTGGCGACTGACCCGTGGTACTCTGTCCCCAGACGCCAATATTTTTCACGTTGTATAGTCCCAGCCTTACACCAGCATGTGTCCCGTAACATCACCCATGCCCTGACCAATTCAGTTATTGGGAAAATCCACTTAACGACTGACAGCGATGGCCAGTTCGCTGTGTTCGCCCACAAACACATGCGGGCTGCCATCTTAACTCACAAGCCCGGCGAGGCACAGGTAAGCCCTTACCTATGCCTGCGCCGTGAGCTATTCTGAAACAAATGTGGTCACCGGGAACAAGAAGTTCCGAGAACAGCCCGATGAAGGCCCCCGGTGGCTGTTCTCGGAACTGCCTGCTCCCGGTGACCGCATTTGTTTCAGACCGGCTCGCGGCGCAGGCACAGGTAAGGGCTTACCTGTGCCTCGCCGGACTTGTGAATTAAGTTGGCAGCCCTCATGTCTTCACGGGCGAACACGGCGAACTGGCCATCACTGACATCTGACACATGGACAAGTGCTTTTGGCCAGGGATGCTACATTTCCCTGACAGCACACTGGGTGAACATTGTGGAGGCCGGGAACGAGTCATATTCTGGGATGGCACATGTGCTACCGACGCCCTACTTCCATCAGGGTTTCCACCGCCACCTACGTTCGTGGCTGCAAACCCCCTCCTCCTCCTCCGCCTCCTCCTCCTCTTCCACCTCTGAATTATGATCTTGCAGCACCAGTCAGCTATCGGTCAGTAGCTGGAAGCAGTGTAGCACTGCAGTGGGGAAGTGGCAACAGGTCGTGCTTAAACTGATCTTCTTAGGTGACAAACAGCACACCGGCGCAGCGCTGTGGCAGGGGATAAGGCACCAGACTGAGCTGTGGCTCTAGCCACTCAACCTACAACCAGGCATGCTTGTGTCTGAAAATGGCCATAACTTGGTGGCGGCTTTGGAGCTCGGCAAGCTCACACACATACCATGCCTAGCCCACATGTTCAACCTAGTGGTTCAGGGGTTTCTGAAAACCTACCCCAATTTGTCTGAGCTACTGCTGAAGATGCGCCATGTGTGTGCCCATTTCTGAAAGTCATTAAAAGCTTCTGCCGGTCTGGCAACGCTGCAGCAGCGCTTGCAATTGCCAGCTCACCGACTGTTGTGCGATGTAAGCACGTGCTGGAACTCAATGTTCCACATGTTGGCCAGGCTTTGTTAGGAGCAGAGGACAGTAGTGGAATACCAGCTGCAACATGGTCATCACCTTTCCAGTTAGCTTCCGCTCTTCACAAGTGATGAGTGGGCATTGATATCTGACCTCTGTGAGGTTTTACGCAACTTTGAGGAATCAACACAGATGGTGATGCTATTATCAGCGTAACCATCCCACTTATGTGTCTACTCAAATGCTCGCTGCTCACAATTAAGGCGGACGATTTGCATGTGGAAGAGGTGGAAATAGGGGAAGAAAGTACACAGGGTGATAGCCAGACCACCCTCAGTTCATCCTCTCAGCGCAAATTGGATGATGATGAGGAGGAAGAGGAGCAGGAGATGGTTGCCTCCACTACAGAGGGTAGTACCCATGGAAGTTTTATTCCATCTGTTCAGCGTGGATGGGTAGAAGAGGAGGAAGAAGATGAGGACATTGAGAGTCCTCCTCCTGATGAGGACAGTGAAGTCTTGTCTGTTGGGACTCTGGCACACATGGCTGACTTTATGTTAGGCTGCCTTTCCCATGACCCTCGCGTTTTACCCATTTTGGCCAACACCGATTAATGGTTGTTCACCCTTCTCAAACCCCACTACAAAGAGAACTTCTCATCTCTCATTCCTGTGGTGGAAAGGATGAGCAAAATGGTGCAATAACAGAAGGTCATTGTGGAAAAATTGCTCCAAAAATTTCCAGCTGACATCGTTGGCTGCAGAGTACTTAGTTCCTTGGCCACCCGAGGAGGGGAGATGAGGGGAACACACAGCAGTTCCAACAGAGGCAGGGCAACACTCTCCAAGGCCTAGGACAGTTTTATGACACCCCGCCAGCACCCTCAATCTGATGCGCGGCCTAGTGTCACAAGGAGGGAAAAATTGTGGAAGATGGTGAAGGAGTACTCAGCAGACTGTGTCAGTGTCCTCAGTGATCCCTCAGTGCCTTAAAACTATAGGGTGTCCAAGCTGGACACGTGGCACGAACTGGCGCTCTACGCCTTGGAGGTGCTGGCCTGCCCCGCCGCCAACGTTTTGTCAGAGCGTGTATTTAGTGCTGCTGGGGGCATAATAACTGATAAGCGCATCCACCTGTCAACTGAAAATCCTGATCGGGTAAATATTATAAAAATGAACAACTCCTGGATTGCCCCTGACTTCTCTCTACTCCACCAGAGGAAAGCGGCTGAGCGTAAAGGCACTCTAAATGTGGCTTTTATGGTGTATTGAATACACAGTATTCCCATGCACCCCATTCCACCACTAAAAAGGCTATAAGGTTCAATCTCCCTTTTCTCGTCCTCCTCCTCCATCATATCAACATGCTTATTAGGCTGCCCTCGCTCCTAATGTTTTAGAGGATCAGCTCAGCAGCGGGCCCTAACCCATAATGTTTAAGGGGGTCAGCTCGGCAACAGGTTTCGTCCACAAATATTTTAGATGGTCAGCTCGGCAGCATGCCCTCGCCTACAAAATTTATTAGATGGTCAGCTCGGCAGCTGGCCCTCACCCACAAAATCTTTTGGGTGGTCAGCTCGGCAGCAGGCGCTCGCCCACAAAATGTATTAGATGGTCAGCTCGGCAGCTGGCCCTCGCCCACAATTTTTTTTAGATGTCAGCTCAGCAGCAGGCCCTCGCCCACAAAATCTTTTTGATGGCCAACTCGGCAGCAGGCACTCGCACCACAAAATTTATTAGATGGTCAGCTCGATAGCAGGCCCTCTCCCACAAATTTGTTTAGATGCTCAGCTCGGCAGCAGGTTCTTGCTCCTAATGTTTTTGAGGGTCACCAGCAGGCAATCAATCATAATTTCTCAAGGGTGTGTATAATGCCTTCCTTTATGTGTAATAAAGGTGTATTGGAGTGCCGGTTCCTTGTAATTTTTGGCAGCCCTTTCCTTTAGTGCATATGCTTTATGAGTGTAGGAGTCCAACTACCTGAACAATTGTACCACAATGTGAATGAGGCCCTCCTCTATGTGATATACAGGTTGTATCAGAGTGCCTCTTCCTTGCCCTTGCACTTTATATACAAGTAAATATACAGGAAAGAATGTTTCCTAACAATTGTTCCTCTAAAATCAATTTTATCTTCGGTTTGGTGCATATTATTGTCAGTCTGTAAAAGTGGCATACTACTCGGACAACATCGTTCCCAGCAGCGACCTGAGAGTCCAAGATGCATCGATACATCCTCTCTATGCTGTTCCTGAACCATTTCGGTGGTGTTTCCATCAATTTCTGACCTTTTCCTATGAATCAGACACCCTCCCTTTTTCAGAGCAGGGGGTGCATGGTTTAAAGGGCTTCTGTCACCCCATTAAACAGTTTTTTTTTTCTTTGCTAATAATCCCTACACTGCGATCTCATCATACATAAGCTAATTAATGATTTTCGTTCAGTAGAATTTGTTAAAAATCGATTTTTGAAATATGTAAATTACTTTGCTACCAGCAAGTAGGGCGGCTACTTGCTGGTAGCAGCCGCATCCTCCGATGGTAATGACGCCCCCTCTGCTTGTTGATTGACAGATCCCATCCGCTGGCCCTTTCTCTGCTGGCCCTGCCTGTTTTGATTCAATATCTGGCGCCTGCGCCGCGGCCGTACCTCTCTTCAATCTGCGCAGGCGCACTGAGAGGCGGCCACTCGCTCGGCTGCTCGCTCCTCAATGCGCCTGCGCCGGGTGTAGATGTGACATCATCGGTGCAGGCGCATTGAGGATGAAGCGGCCGAGCGAGTGGCCGCCTCTCAGTGCGCCTGCGCAGATTGAAGAGAGGTACGGCCGCGGCGCAGGCGCCAGATATTGAATCAAAACAGGCAGGGCCAGCAGAGAAAGGGCCAGCGGACGGGATCTGTCAATCAACAAGCAGAGGGGGCGTCATTACCATCGGAGGATGCGGCTGCTACCAGCAAGTAGCCGCCCTACTTGCTGGTAGCAAGGTAATTTACATATTTCAAAAATCGATTTTTAACAAATTCTACTGAATGAAAATCATTAATTAGCTTATGTATGATGAGATCGCAGTGTAGGGATTATTAGTAAAGAAAAAAAAGAAAAACGGTTTAATGGGGTGACAGAAGCCCTTTAATGCTCGGGTTCTCCCATTGACTTCCATTGTGCTCGGGTGCTCGGTGGAGCACCCGAGCATCCCGAGGTGTTATACTCGAGCACCCGAGCACTTTGGTTCTTGACCAACACTAATAATTGGGCCTCTTCTGTGCTTTGAAAATACTGACCAAATATTGACCTTGTGAAAACGGCCTTGTACTTTACCTCTGAATGTTTCAATATTCGTTTTGGTTTAATGTGGCCATTCATTAGATATATCTGATTTAATTAGTACTCCGCTCTGTCTAATCTGTATGGAGGTGTCCCCGTCCTTCCCTGATGAGAAAGAAGCATCAGACATACTGGATTTCAATATGACAGACACTTTGTATTTAAGAAAGATAAGCCACCTTCAATGGTGTCTGACGATGGCTTACTTTCCTCTTCCCCTTGAGAAACAATGCAAGCATAGCTGGGCGTGCATGTGTATGAAGGAGGGTGTCAGAAAACGGTTGGCCAGGTAGGAATTGGGCCAACAGCTATCAGGTGCATGGTCACCTTCCAAATACTGGTGCAAAAGTCAGTGTTTGGTCAGTGACTTCCATTAGTGACTGTGAGATAAACCAGAAAAGGATCCTATAAAGATATAAGGTACAGATGCAGCTGAGCAAAACTTGATGGTTAATGCATTAATTAAAAAATGGCACAAAAAGGTTAACTAACACTTTCAATGTTTAATGGCTTTTGGCAAAAGATAACACTGTGACGTGTTATCAGAGTCAATTTTAGCTTGGCTACATCTATATAAGGGAAAGATCTGTACCTGTTCTGTGTTTTTGATCGGCACCTGGATTTGGATCACAATCACTGATGGAAATCACTTATCAAACACTTAGACCTTGTCCAGATTTCCGTTTTTCACCCTATGCATTGATTTAAATCTATCTGTTCACATTTTAGTATTTTTTTACTGACTGTGGGTCAGTAAAAAAAAAAATAAATCACAGAGACATGCACTACTTTGATCCGTGATGTGGACCAAGTATGCCCATAGAAGTCTATGGGTCCGTGAAAATCACAGACACACCACGGATCGCATCTGTGGTGCGTTCGTTTTTCACTAAAGACTGATAGGAGATTCTTTGGAAATTAATTTTCAGCTGAGCAGCGTCAGTGAATTACAAATGACACACGAAGGTAAAAGCGGACACACTGATCAACCACAGATGCTTCACAGACATTTTCCTTATTTAAATAAATCATGTGTGAACAAACACAGAGCAACAAAAATGAAATATGAGAGCAATTCAGTGCCCTTCCCAAAAGCAAAATCATGCAATTCCATTAAATTATTTCAATGAAACACATACTTTTTTTTTCACGGACGTGTCACGGAAATGTGGACGAGGCCTGACTGTGTGAAAGCAGCATAAAGGAAATTAGAAGGGACGATCATTTGACATACTGGGCAGTCTCATCCTACGGTTTTCATAATACTTGCTTCTACTCTTAAATTCTTATTAATCAGAAATACTTTGAATATTTACTATTTGAATAAACATGTGAAAAATGTACTTTTAAAATAATCAACCTACATCTTGAAGAGATGTGTATAATTTATAACGATAGATGAAAGAGGACTTGCTGAAACATCTTTACAACAAATTTGCTAATTTAGTTAAATGTGAAATCCTGAAATAAAAGAAATCTTTTTTATTTAACACATAAAAATACCATTCTGCCTCTGCCAAATTTTCCTTATTTAAATAAATCATGTGCGAACAAACACAGAGCAACAAAAATGAAATATGAGAGCAATTCAGTGCCCTTCCCAAAAGCAAAATCATGCAATTCCATTAAATTATTTCAATGAACATTTTTCACATTTGCTAGCGAGATGGATGTATCATTAACTAAGGCTGCAAACAATATGACTTCCATTAAGAGACAACACTTTCATCTGATTAGGAAAATCCTTAAATGTAAATAGTTAACATTCCACTTCTTAGTTCAAAGTAGAATCATATTCTCTTTCTTGTGTTATCAGTGCTTCATAGATTTAGTTAAGATAAGCAGAGGATTTCTGTATATTACTTACTTGTCTATGTTTTTATTGCAGATATCATTGTAATTAGGGTTATTGACTCAAGTATATCTTATGCATAGAATCCCAAAGCTTTGCTTTCTCTGAGGTTAGGTTGGACAAGCACCTTTTATCTGACTTATTGCAGTACTGCAAAATTAAGATGTGTCAATATAAGCAGCTTTTTAAATGTATATCACAATAATTTATAGCTGTAATGAAATTTTTTATAATGGAGGGACAGTTACAACTCCATATAAACTCTAGTTGGCATCTATAAAACATCCAATAGGGTTTTATGTTACAAAAGATGTAAGATTTGTAATCATAATGCACAATCTCTCTTGCTACTAACTTATTTGTACTAAATGTATTTTGAAGAAGAGATATATTGTAATTAAATGTGCAGACATTGCTATTTTATGTTTAATTCCTTCTTCTTTAATTCTAGGATTCCTCAAGGCATCATTTAGGTAGGGACAGACAAGGACAGTGAGCCCTAAGGCTAGAACCCAGCCCGCTTTCCCTACCTACTTGCAGTACAAGTCTTAGATAACTAGACCCCAACTGGTCAATGGTCCCTATGCTATTAAAGTCCAGAGACAGTCAAACAATACCACAGTTGTATGAGTCAGAACCAGACAAGCTATGCAGTGCCAAATGAGAGCCAGAAAGTGGTCACAAGACATTCCTGGGTCAGAAAAATGAGCAATCCAATAAGCACAGGAACACAGCTAGTGAGCCAGAGACAAGCACTAGCACTGGTATATGGCCAGGAAGGGGTTTAAATAGAGCACCGAGTTCCTGGATCAGAATATCATAGGTCCATGACTTGGCACTCCAGAAACACGAGCACATAGTAATAGAGCAGCTGAGCAATCAGCCCACTGCTAAAGTCCCCCAGCACATGCCAGCTGCGGGGAGAACCAGAGCATTACATCCTGTTGCTAAGGATGCTGTCTCGTCACCAGGGGGCGTGGCTCAGCAACGTGTCTCTCCCGGGGTGGCCACGCAGAGGCTGAGGATTGTGCCGCTGGAGCCTGAACAGGTAAGAGCCATAAGCTCTTCCTACAGTGCCCCTGTACAGTGCAGTATTACTGTGAACTATGACATGGCATCCAATAGAACAATGCACATGTGAAATCATGTTAAATACAGTAGTCAAATAGAGCTTCATAGAAAATTTTGGCTGCTGTATTATGGCTCTGTACAACCTCTGAGTTAACTGATCGTTTGTATGAATCCATCAAATTGTAAGCTTATTCGGGATTCTAAATAAATTGGATTTATCCCAGAATCCTTGGTACATATATTTTGCTGCATACGCTGTGCAATTGCACCTTTTTCTTTCCAAAGCCTATTGAAAAGCATCTACAGTTTATACACGTGCAATATGCATATTTTAGTGCATTAGCAGCAATGGAATAGCATATAGATTTGTTGCACCTAGGGGATGTCCTATTGCTGTTTTTCACAAATGCCTTTTTGTAATGTTTCTACAGTGTATTTTAGTCCATCTACAGTAGGCATGCTCAACCTGCGGCCCTCCAGCTGTTGCAAAACTACAACTCCCTTAATTCCCTGACAGCCTACAACTATCATCCTGCAGAAGGGCATCGTGGGAGTTGTAGTTTTACAACAGCTGTAGGGCCGCAGGTTGAGCATCCCTGATCTACAGGTATAGTAGCATATATTTTAGCACAGGCAGGGGACATACAATTGTACCTGTTTCAAATTTTCTACCATTTATAAGTGCACAAGTCAACATATTTTCGTACATCAATAGTAGTGTATAGTTTTCTCACAGCCAAGGGACGTCCAATTCTGCTGTTTTCTGTTGCAAACTGGTTACAAATTTTCTACCACTTCTACGTGTACATTGTAATAAGGATGTTATTGTGTTTTAACACAGCAGTGTTGTCTTCGTCACAATCAGGGGACATCTAGCTGCGCCTGTTTTTTTTCCCAAAGATCCTGTTGCAATTTTTCTATAGATTTATCAGTGTGCAAATAAGTATATTTTAGTGTGTCAACAACAGAAGCATATATATTGGTCCCAGAAGTTGTCCAATTGTACCTTTTTCCCCAAAAAACCTATTGCATTTTTTTCTAATTTAATAACCAATGTACCAATCCTTTGACTTCAATGTGGGTTGATGTTGTAGCAAAAAAAACAGTAGCAGTACAGTCAAAGTCAGCACCAGATATCTAGACAGTAGTAGTATTAACAGGCCACAGTTCTCTCTCGCTTCCAGTAGACGCCAGAATATTATTGAGGACAAAGAGGATGACATTGTGGACTGGATGGCTCACTCATCCTCTCGGTCATAGCAGGATGATGTTAGTGCCATGTCTGAGTCTGAAACCGTGTCTTTCAGCCAGTGTCCAGCCAATTCCTCCTGCTCCTCTTCCGCCTTTTATTGGCATCATCTGTGTTTTCACTACTCATTCCTACTGGGGCACCTTGTTTTTTGATAAGAAGAGCCAAGAACACCCTGGCTGCTATGTAAAGATACTCAAGGTAGTTTTGCTGTTTGATTTGTGGGAGAACAATCAGTGCTTGGACTGCCACAAGGAGGAGGGTCAGACAGAAGTTGGGAACATGATGACTGAAATGAATAGCTGTGTTTGTGTAGTAGTAGTAGTGGCAATTGTAGCTATGGGGGTGGCAGTAGAGGCACTGGTAGTCTTGCTGACAGAGAAACTCGAGGACAATTCAGAGGAGGGAATCATGAAGGGGCCAAGGAGCCCATAATGACATATCACAGTCGGATGGCAGGGAGGGGGAGACTATGATGATGATTGTGTGTTGTACAGGACCTGGGGACATGATTGGGGTGATGGGGAAGAAGTGACATCAGAGAAGGAGGGTGGTGGTCATGGTAGCAATAAAGAGCATAACTATGGGCAAAAACATTCAAAAACCTGGCGGGCCAGATCTGCTTCTATTTTGGTCGGCTCAGGAACTGGTGAATCCACTGATACTTTTGGCACAGGCTCAAAACATGTCAGACCTATGCTAAACTTTGTTGCTGGCTGCTCTGTCCGAGTATCTTCTATATGGCATTTTTCTCTGCAGTGTCTGCAGATAAAACCATTGCCTTGTGCAAGATCTGTAGGATGAAAATAGGCTGTGGACATTCAAACACAAACATAGGCACCACAGCTCTAATGCAGTACATGGGGTGGCATCACTAGAAACTAAAACTGGCCAGCAATTCGAACAAAACTGTCCTACTTTTGCCTGCCTCCTTTGCAGCAGCTAGGCCGCATCCACAAGCAGTACAATGTCTTTCACATTGTCATCCTTACTTTCTGCCTCTCCCACTCAGACTCCTCCTCTCCATCGTCATCCATAATGCAATGTGTGGCCAGGAAACATCTATACATGCCTGGCAATTAACATCTGTGCAAGCTAAACTCCCACCTGGCCAAGTTGCTGGTTGTGCAGTCGCTGCCTAGACCACTTAGTGGAGTCCACAGCCTTTAGGTAACTGATGACATACTCTCAGCCTCCATGGAAGATACCCAGCCACCGTTATTTCTCCAAAGAAGCCATTCATGCCTTTTACTCTCATGTGGTAGAAAACTTGGGTGGCTCCTTGCAATGGTCGCTGGAGCAGCTGTTACCAGCAGCAGCATTCTATGTCTTTCATGGCCCATTGCATCAATGCTTTAGGTGGCAGCAGCGATGCAGCACCAGAACAAATGGACTTGCAGCAACAAAATGGTCTGCCTTTGCACCACCTGTTTTGCAATATTCCAACTCGCTGGAATTTCACCTTGAATATGCTGGAGCATCTGTAATGAACAGCATAAATTGGTCAATTATTGCATCATACATGACACCACCTCAGCAGGGAGTATGTGTTATTTTTAGCTCAGGCAGTGGCAGCTCATCAGGGAGGCATGTCCCATGCTCAGGGCCTTCGAAGAGGCTACAAGATTTGTGAGTAGGGACAACAGGAGCTTCAACAATGGCATCCCCCTGATATTTATGATAGAGCAAATGCTCAAGCTGATACAACAAGGGGTGGATATGACATTTTTTAAGCTATTGTAGAGGTTATTTGAGACTTTTAATTATCTCGGACAACCACTTTAAAGGGGTTATAAAACTTCTATAATGACCTCCCCAATGCCCGGGCCTCTTGTTACATTATACTTACCTGCTCCCCAACACCCACATCGCTCCAGAACCCTGAATGGCCGCTGCTGCCTCTCCTGCTAGGGAGGCAAGTCTCCGTTGCAGCCTGCTATTGACTGCTGTTTTGATCTGCATGACGGGGAGATGCAGCGGCAGCCATGCAGGGATCCGGAGCAACACGGGTGCTGAGGAGCAGGTAAATATTATGCATACGAGGGGCCTAGGCGTTGGGGGATCATTATAGGGGTTGGATATTTACTTTACGCCCAATAGAATGGCACTTTGTGGTCCATGCAAGATAAATGGGAAGAAAGAGAAATGTTTGAATATTATAGAAACAAAAAATGGATCCTAAGTATGGAAAGGTTGGCATTTTGGGAATTAACTAGTGTATGTTTTGGATATTATTAATCCAGTTTTTGCCTATCTTTGACCTGACAAGGTGAAACAGCTTTAGAAAAGAAGTCTTAAAGGTGGAAAAGCTGTAACATTTTTTATGGTTTGGATAAGGTCAGTAGAGGAGTAGTCCAATTAAGGAGCTGCTGAAACAGCTAATAATTAGTGCATGTATAAAGAGTTTGGATATGTCTTGTGTGAAAAAATGCTACAAAAAGCTACACCATTAGACACCTGAGTCGCTAATGGTACATTGCTGAGACAAAATGAAACAGCATTGAATCTCAATTTGGAATGTCATTCAATTATTTCACACTCCTCTTTAAATTAGCTGAGACATACCCTTGCTGTTTGTTAATGACTGTGTTCATCTCAGCTTGAGTATGACTTTTTTTTTTTTTTACAATAGATATCCTACAGTGATTTTATTATTAATTTCAAACCCTGATTTCTTGTTTTGTTTATACTAAATTAGAAATTATATCCATGCTTTTATTGCCTAAAAGGGTTAACTTAAATGTCATTTCAATCAGACAGGTCATCAAAGTGTTATTGAAGTGAACAAATTACTGGAAACCCACCATTCCCAAGTCCAATGCCCCTGCCAACTATGATTTTTATTATTATTATTTTTTTTACATCTTCTGTTTTTTATACAGGTCTTTACAGAGAACTTCACTATTCACATCAACTCACAGTCAAATTTTGGAATCTTAGGCAGACCCAGTTACCCACCTTTACTAATACTGTCTAAAAGTAAGACAGTGTAAACTTACACTAAACAGTCTTAAACTGCTCCATATTTATCATGGTGGCTGATACCGAATGATAAATCTGGTACTAGTATAAGTTTACACCACATATTGGCTTGATTTAAAAGCTACATTTTTGGTGAATGGTACTACATTTAAGCTATGTCCTTTTTTTTCTAAGGCACTCCCTCTTAAATGAGTCACAAAAAGTGTCTGGAAGTGTCTACACAAATGGAAGTCACAGTACTTGCACAGGCTCACTGTGTGAGTTATGCACATCTGTAATTGTTATGTGTGGTTAGTCGTACCATATCCAGAAATCTTTACTAGCAGCAATGACAGTTCAATAACAGGTAAATAAGCTGCAAAAATTTTGTAAAAACCCTTGTGATAATAAAATCTTAATATTAAAGTACTACTGTACCGTTAAGCTTAGTATGATGTAAATTAGATTTGTTTATGACATTTCAGTTCTCATTTCTAAATTGTAAAAAAGTTTCAAGTCCTTTTTCAGTTCCAGCTTTTATACAAAAGTTTTTGAGATCCTAATTAAGTAATTTATAGTTGGAGCAGTAACATCTCCCGATACTGACTACAAGAGGACACTGTGATTTCTTTCTCAGCCCGATGTTTATTGGAAAAGAGCACAGGCTCTTAATGACGTGATGGTAGATTTATCTCACCACCCACAGTGTGAGAGGGTTGTCATTCCTTACTAGCATTCCATGTGAGCCTCAGACTAGGAGTGACAAAAGGTTCTTATTACATATCATTTTAAACTGAGGAGAAATTACTTACAGAATAAAAGAAGCCAAACACTCATAAATAGTGAGAGTTTATAGTTGGAACTCAAGATCTCCAAAGTTTTTATGCATTTAGACTCTAATGATGTAATGTCATCTGGGAATCCCTATGTGGAGAGAATTCCTACAATTACCTCTAATTTCTCCAGGACCTGATTGGGGCAGTTTCACAGCTCATAACTGTAGTTTTTAGTATCTGTTTCATTATGTCTGGTTTTAATAATGATAGCATATACCTTTTCCATTGGTCTTATCTTGCTTGTGTAAAATGAATAGCCATACGGTACGTGTACATAGATAAATAGAATCTGAGGCAGCAATCCAATTAACTACTTCAGCCCCGCTAGCTGAAACCCCCTTCATGACCAGAGCACTTTTTACACTTCGGCACTACACTACTTTCACCGTTTATCGCTCGGTCATGCAACTTACCACCCAAATGAATTTTACCTCCTTTTCTTCTCACTAATAGAGCTTTCATTTGGTGGTATTTTATTGCTGCTGACATTTTTACTTTTTTTGTTATTAATCAAAATGTAACGATTTTTTTGCAAAAAAATGAAATTTTTTACTTTCAGCTGTAAAATTTTGCAAAAAAAAACGACATCCATATATACATTTTTCGCTAAATTTATAGTTCTACATGTCTTTGATAAAAAAAAATGTTTGGGCAAAAAAAAAAAATGGTTTGGGTAAAAGTTATAGCGTTTACAAACTATGGTACAAAAATGTGAATTTCCGCTTTTTGAAGCAGCTCTGACTTTCTGAGCACCTGTCATGATTCCTGAGGTTCTACAATGCCCAGACAATAGAAAAACCCCACAAATGACCCCATTTCGGAAAGTAGACACCCTAAGGTATTCACTGATGGGCATAGTGAGTTCATAGAACTTTTTATTTTTTGTCACAAGTTAGCGGAAAATGATGATTTTTATTTTATTTAATTTTTTTCTTACAAAGTCTCATATTCCACTAACTTGCGACAAAAAATAAAAAATTCTAGGAACTCGCCATGCCCCTCACAGAATACCTTGGGGTGTCTTCTTTCCAAAATGGGGTCACTTGTGGGGTAGTTATACTGCCCTGGCAATTTAGGGGCCCAAATGTGTGAGAAGTACTTTGCAATCAAAATGTGTAAAAAATGGCCTGCGAAATCCGAAAGGTGCACTTTGGAATATGTGCCGCTTTGCCCACCTTGGCTGCAAAAAAGTGTCACACATGTGGTATCTCCGTACTCAGGAGAAGTTGGGGAATGTGTTTTGGGGTGTCATTTTACATATACCCATGCTGGGTGAGAGAAATATCTTGGCAAAAGACAACTTTTCCAATTTTTTTATACAAAGTTGGCATTTGACCAAGATATTTTTCTCACCCAGCATGGGTATATGTAAAATGACACCCCAAAACACATTCCCCAACTTCTCCTGAGTACGGCGATACCAGATGTGTGACACTTTTTTGCAGCCAAGGTGGGCAAAGGGGCACATATTCCAAAGTGCACCTTTCGGATTTCGCAGGCCATTTTTTACACATTTTGATTGCAAAGTACTTCTCACACATTTGGGCCCCTAAATTGCCAGGGCAGTATAACTACGCCACAAGTGACCCCATTTTGGAAAGAAGACACCCCAAGGTATTCCGTGAGGGGCATGGCGAGTTCCTAGAATTTTTTATTTTTTGTCGCAAGTTAGTGGAATATGAGACTTTGTAAGGAAAAAAGGAAAAAAAAGAAAAATCATCATTTTCCGCTAACTTGTGACAAAAAATAAAAAATTCTAGGAACTCGCCGTGCCCCTCACGGAATACCTTGGGGTGTCTTCTTTCCAAAATGGGGTCACTTGTGGCGTAGTTATACTGCCCTGGCAATTTAGGGGCCCATATGTGTGAGAAGTACTTTGCAATCAAAATCTGTAAAAAATGGCCTGTGAAATCCGAAAGGTGCACTTTGGAATGTGTGCCCCTTTGCCCACCTTGGCTGCAAAAAAAGTGTCACACATCTGGTATCGCCGTACTCAGGAGAAGTTGGGGAATGTGTTTTGAGGTGTCATTTTACATATACCCATGCTGGGTGAGAGAAATATCTTGGCAAAAGACAACTTTTCCCATTTTTTTATACAAAGTTGGCATTTGACCAAGATATTTCTCTCACCCAGCATGGGTATATGTAAAATGACACCCCAAAACACATTCCCCAACTTCTCCTGAGTACGGTGATACCAGATGTGTGACACTTTTTTGCAGCCTAGATGCGCAAAGGTGCCCAAATTCCTTTTAGGAGGGCATTTTTAGACATTTGGATCCCAGACTTCTTCTCACACTTTCGGGCCCCTAAAAAGCCAGGGCAGTATAAATACCCCACATGTGACCCCACTTTGGAAAGAAGACACCCCGAGGTATTCAATGAGGGGCCTGGCGAGTTCATAGAATTTTTTATTTTTTTTTGCATAAGTTAGCGGAAATTGAATTTTTTTTTGTTTTTTTTCTCACAAAGTCTCACTTTCCGCTAACTTAGGACAAAAATTTCAATCTTTCATGGACTCAATATGCCCCTCACGGAATACCTTGGGGTGTCTTCTTTCCGAAATGGGTCACATGTGGGGTATTTATACTGCCCTGGCTTTTTAGGGGCCTGAAAGTGTGAGAAGAAGTCTGGAATATAAATGTCTAAAAATGTTTACGCATTTGGATTCCGTGAGGGGTATGGTGAGTTCATGTGAGATTTTATTTTTTGACACAAGTTAGTGGAATATGAGACTTTGTAAGAAAAAACAAACAAAAAAAATATATATTTCCGCTAACTTGGGCCAAAAAAATGTCTGAATGGAGCCTTACAGGGGGGTTGATCAATGACAGGGGGGTGATCAATGACCGGGGGGTGATCACCCATATAGACTCCCTGATCACCCCCCTGTCATTGATCACCCCCCTGGTATGGCTCCATTCAGACGTCCGTATGATTTTTACGGATCCATGGATACATGGATCGGATCCGCAAAACACATGCGGACGTTTGAATGGAGCCTTACAGGGGGGTGATCAATGACAGGGGGTGATCAGGGAGTGTATATGGGTGATCACCCCATGTCATTGATCACCCCCCTGGTAAGGCTCCATTCAGACATCCGTATGATTTTTACGGATCCATGGATACATGGATCGGATCCGCAAAACACATGCGGACGTCTGAATTGAGCCTTACAGGGGGTTATCAATGACAGGGGTTGATCAGGGAGTGTATATGGGTGATCACCCCCCCTGTCATTGATCACCCCCCTGGTAAGGCTCCATTCAGACGTCCGTATGATTTTTACGGATCCATGGATACATGGATCGGATCCGCAAAACACATGCGGACGTCTGAATGGAGCCTTACAGGGGGGTGATCAATGACAGGGGGTGATCAGGGAGTGTATATGGGTGATCACCCCCCTGTCATTGATCACCCCCCTGGTAAGGCTCCATTCAGACGTCCGTATGATTTTTACGGATCCATGGATACATGGATCGGATCCGCAAAACACATGCGGACGTCTGAATGGAGCCTTACAGGGGGGTGATCAATGACAGGGGGTGATCAGGGAGTGTATATGGGATGATCACCCCCCTGTAAGGCTCCATTCAGACGTCCGCATGTGTTTTGCGGATCCGATCCATGTATCCATGGATCCGTAAAAATCATACGGACGTCTGAATGGAGCCTTACAGGGGGGTGATCAATGACAGGGGGGTGATCAATGACAGGGGGTGATCAGGGAATCTATATGGGTGATCACCCGCCTGTCATTGATCACCCCCCTGTAAGGCTCCATTCAGATGTCCGCATGTGTTTTGCGGATCCGATCCATGTATCCATGGATCCGTAAAAATCATACGGACGTCTGAATGGAGCCTTACAGGGGGGGGTGATCAATGACAGGGGGGTGATCAATGACAGGGGGTGATCAGGGAATCTATATGGGTGATCACCTGCCTGTCATTGATCACCCCCCTGTAAGGCTCCATTCAGACGTCCGTATGTGTTTTGCGGATCCGATCCATGTATCTGTGGATCCGTAAAAATCATACGGACGTCTGAACGGAGCCTGACAGGGGGGTGATCAATGACAGGTGGGTGATCAATGACAGGGGGGGTGATCCGGGAGTTTATATGGGGTGATCAGGGGTTTATAAGGGGTTAATAAGTGACGGGGGGGTTTATTGTGGTGTGGTGTTTGGTGCGACTTTACTGACCTACCTGTGTCCTCTGGTGGTCGATCCTAACAAAAGGGACCACCAGAGGACCAGGTAGTAGGTATATTAGACGCTGTTATCAAAACAGCGTCTAATATACCTGTTAGGGGTTAAAAAAAAATCACATCTCCAGCCTGCCAGCGAGCGATCGCCGCTGGCAGGCTGGAGATCCACTCGCTTACCTTCTGTTCCTGTGAGCGCGCGCGCCTGCGTGCGCGCGTTCACAGGAAATCTCGGGTATCGCTGGATGACGCGCCGATGCGTCCAGGAGGAACAAATTAACCACCTCCCGGACGCATCGGCGCGTTAGGCGGTCGGGAGGTGGTTAATACACACCTATTTCTCAAGCATTGGAGCTTAGATGTTGTATGGGTAAATAAAGATACAGTAGGTATTAATTGGAGTGCTACCTCAACTTCTGTTTGTCTGGTGTGGAGGACTCTGGACCTGGGACCCTTGTGCCTTTATAACATTTTCCAGTGCTGCTGATCTTTTAGAAGTACATAGAAAGATACCGTAGATGCACCGGAGAGGGGGAGGATATAATAAGGGGTTGAGCAAGATGGGGAAAGATGATTAATTCTGTTTTATCCATGTTAAGTTTTAGAAAGCGAAAGGCGAAGAAGGATTCTTGATAGTAAGGTTGTGATGTCTGGACCAGAGAGGTAGTTTTGTGTGTCGTTAGCATAAGAGTGATACTGAAAGCCATGGGACTCTATGAGCTGTCCCAGGCCAAAAGTGTAGATAGAGAAGAGCAGGGGTCCTAGGACAGAGCCTGGCGGGACACCAACAGAGAGGGAATGAGATGAGGAGGTGGTGCGGGAGTGGGAGTCTGTAAAGCGCTGCGGAAAATAGTAGCACTATATAAGTGTGTAAAATAAATAACTAAATTGTTATAGAAGTGTTATAAAATACTAAATAAAAAATACAGGCTAATTAAATAAAATTTTAAAATATATTTAGGCATGTGATCACTAATGTATAAAGCACTATAAACTGATTTATTTTTTAAGTGCCTTTCTGTAGGGCCCTCTAAACTGCCTGATGTTCAGGCAGATTATCGCTTCTGAGCATTTTTTTCGAGACGCTCGTTAGTGATAATCTGCCCCTGTAAAGGTGCCGCTGCTTACCAGGTAAATGAGCGAAACAACTAAATCATCATTTGCCGGCAGCAGATCGTGCTGTCTAAACAGCTCTCTGCTGCCGGCAAACCATGATTCTGTATGTTGACAAACAATGGCATTAGTGATTGCTCCTCCCCATACTGTGGAGGAGATCATGCAAATGCAGCAGTCTCTTCCACTGATGAAAAAGCGATTGTCAGTGGACACGCTTGAGGCTATTTCATGGAGCTACTTATCTCTGCCTGTGGAAGGGTCAGCTTGCTTGTCTGCATGTGTGTCCTAACTATAGATTTGTAGGATACTATATCTTCTTATGGAGAGCGCCTAATCTTTGCTAACTGTATAGAGATGCATATACAAGCTTTAATCTAACAGGATATATTCACTAGCAAGGACTACCAGTTTATGAAGGAAGTACTGTTAACTCTCTACTAGTTGCATAAAGCTACCCAGAGGGAGCACGACATGGGCGTGCGGACCCAACAACTGGCATTTTGCTTATCAAGTTTGGTTCATACAGCAAAAGCAACATGGAACCAAGGGGTGATAAGTACTGTGGGGATCATTTATCAAACTGGTGTCAAGTAGAACTGGCTTAGTTGCCCATAGCAACCAATCAGATTCCAGCTTTCATTTTGGACAGCTTCTTTGGAAAATGGAAGGAGGAATCTGATTGGTTGCTATGGAAACTAAGCCAGTTCTACTTTACACTAGTTTGATAAATGGCCCCATGTGAGTTTTGTGGACCTTGTAATGGAGCTTTTCTTTTTTTTTGGTCTGGAATAAGGTGTTAAATTTAGAGTAATCCCAGACACGCAGCTCTCCTGTCATTTTGTAACATACTAATACCAAACAGACTGCAATATTTTTTTTTTTTCATTTTGCTATTTCAGCTGTGCACACAATCCTATGGTTAATTTCAGAAGAAGTCAGTAACCCTTCCGGTTCATAGATAATTCAGCAGATCTAGAGTTCTTTTCATTCTGCACAATTAAAAGACTGGTGATTTGGGAAAGTGAAATATGACAAAGCTGCTGTAACCAATGGAGCTCATCTGACAATTCCTCTAAAGTCTGAGAGACATGGCCTATTGCCCTCAGCTTATCTGCTTTCTTGTTGGTGATACAGTGCTGCCCTTAACCTTTCATGCAAAAGCTTTATGTCAAAAACAAAGAGCAAGTTGAAGTCAGGAATAACATGTAACATCTGCACAAATGTAAACACTACCTGTTAATGTCCACTTGTTCATTGAACTGACAATCCAGACAGATGCTATGCTATGCTTCCTTACCTTACATGTACTTTTATTAGCGGACTGTCTTCTGTTTGGACCTTGACTCTTCAACATTTTTTCAATGGAAAAACACCCGGAGGCAGTATAGAATATTTTGCATCATATTGTCGACTCTATTTTCTCCGTCATGGATTCTCAATTGCTTTAAGCACAAGTATCTGTCCTTCAGGGATTTGTGTATATATGCTATTTTATCCATTTGCTTTGTTCTGCTTTATAGTTGTCAGATAGTGTAACTGTACTCGGCTATCTCTGGCAGTCCCTAGGTAATGAAGGGAGCGGCAGGGCATATTAGATCAGAGGAATGGGATCCCCAATCTCAAGATTTGTGGGGGTTCTAGAGGTCAGACCCCCAGCGATCAGTTAGTATTCCCTATCCTGTGGACAAAGGATAACTTCTAAACATGGTACAGCCCCTTTAATTTAAAAATAATATCCAACAGTGCAGTATATTATTAAACAGGCTGTTTGTTACCACCGGCTATCATCCATGTATTGATCGCCACATATGTTACAGTCAGTTTGACATTACTAATGCTATCTGTGCGTTAGAGGGGTTGACATTGGTTGGAAGTCCTAGGACGGTGATGGCTAACCTTGGCACTCCAGCTGTGGTGAAACTATGACTCCCAGCATGCTCCATTTATTTCTATAGAGTTCTGAGAGCAGCCAAGCAAGGGGGGCATCTTTGGAGTTGCAGTTTTACCACAGCTCTAGTGCCAAGGTTAGCCATCACTGTCCTAGGAGATCTCAGAGTGTTGTACATGACTTTTCTGGGCAATTCGATTAGAATCAAATTTTAGTTAGCCAAGAGATTCAATTTATTACAAATTAATTTTTCAAGAATCGCTATAAATTGCTTCGGGCGGGTTACAGTCATGCTGCAGTAAAGAACTGCATGGCCAATTAGCAGTTGATAATGAAGACTGCACTGTATAGTCCTTTTTCATTGTTAATGGCCGTGCAGCACCCTTAATGCAGCTTTAAACAGGAGCTGTTGCTGGTATGGGGTTTGGCTGGTTAGGTTGGAGGACAATATGGATATTATTGCCTTTCTGGCCTGCAATCTCCTGCAGGTTATTTGACAGTAAACTCAGAATATTAATCAGCTATGACATACCCATTTCTCTAACCCCAGCGTTCTCCTGCCCTACATGTGGGAGCCCTTCTTCTGTCATCTGCTTTTCCTCCTTTTCCACATGATCTAATATCAATGACAATATGTCATCAGGAACATTCAGCTTCTTCTCTCTCTGCATCTTGCTGACTTTTCTAGGACATGGAGACTTTGAAGGATGATTTGGAAGACGTAAAGCCAGCAAAAGATGAGAATGGTCATCATTAAGACCTGTCTTCCCCTAAGGGGTGCAGACTGGATAGTATTGGAGGGCACGCTGGCACCGGAATAATAAAGGCTTCCATCTTATTGGTATTGAATTACATATCTTAGTTTACAGCTAATGTAGGAATAAGTAAATGTAGGAATAAATAAATAAAACTGATGAAGAATAAATCTCCCTTCACTCTTTCTCTCCAATATCCTTCTATTAATTGTTTTCAGCAACACTGTCCCTAGTGTGTGAACGCTTGCCACGTCTCTTCCTATGCTCACCTCACAGGACAATGGTGGAGACCGTGCAGGGTGATAGTTTTATAAGGCTGTGACAACACAGGGGATGGCTATCTGTGGTTTGGCTGGCTGCACTGCATTATGGGTGATCTCACGTTCCCAGGATTCTTACTTTCACTTTGTAACATGTGGAGCTACCATTTTAGGAAAAACTGATGTGTTACCATGAAGCATGAGGAAATTCTGATTCGTTGTGAATCAAAGTTTTCCTAAACTTCTGACCGAATTCCATTTCGAATGCTTTGCTTCGCTCAACACTAGTACACACATTGAATCTGCTGTCCAATTCCTTAGAATTGTACCCCAAACAAGTTACAATAAATTCACTTCTCTAAATTTTAGTAAGACAAATACCCAAATAACTATTTTTAGGTGCCCATAACTTGAATCTATTATCCTTTCATTTACCTTTTTATCTGTGGATTAAATTAGGCCTTTATTCTAATCAGAAGACTGTTCAACTGTTCCGAAGTCAAGATGAAAAGAAAATCATTACCAGGAATCCATGAGTATCCTCATGCTTCAGAACCCCTTCAGTCCTGGTGGGATAGTTCCATAATTTAGAAAGTAAAGCCTATATTAGATGGAGTGACTATCGTTCTGAATGTCGTTAATGCAAATAAAATTGAACGAGCCTCGAGAGATGTAATAAGTGAGAGCGATTAAATGACGAGCGAGGAATCACTCTTTTTTCACCAATCGTGATCTTTCATTGTGCTAAATTAAATTATCGCTCCTCGGTCACAGATCTGTTCGTATAATATGGAGTTGTCTACCCGCTTATAGATCACATAGAAATGTGGTACTTTGTAGCAAACTAATAACGAGCGAAAGTAAGAACAAACATCTCTCTGTGTAATTAAGTACTTGGTCACTAACTAGTCCTTAGTTAATCTTTAGAAAATCTTCTATATCTTATCGTGCGCTTTCAAAAACAGCTGATCGGTTATGGTCCCGGGTGTCAGACCCTGACCGATCAGATACTAATGACCGTTCCAGAGGATAGATGATCAGTATTTAAATCTCGGAAAAATAACAAACTAGTAAAATAATAATGTATCATTTATATACTGTCACATATTACTTTTTGTCCTTTCAAATCATTTCCCTTTCATATAATGTTAGAATGTCCAAAAGCTTGTGAAGGAAATAATTAAGAAAAACAGTTACAGGCCCCATTTACCTGGATTTCACTTATGAATCCAATTGACTGAAATGTGAATTGGCTATCATGAAAGAACAGATGCAGTTCGAAGGCAAGGTGACATTGCCCATAGTCTCTGAAGACAGGCAGAACCTTTGGGGGATTTGTTTAAATACACAACCAACATTTCCTTTTGGACGGAGTTCAGTGTCATTCACCCAAACATTCTGTTACTGCAGTTGGATGGATTATAATTACATGTACACATAATGTATCCAGGAGACAAGGCAAGTCCTTTCCACAAAGATATTTTGTGAGAGTACTTCACAGTAATTTCATCCTTCAAAACTTCATTCCTTGATGCATCTCAAAAGTGTCTAAAGTTTCTTAATAAGTTTGTGAATCATTCAAGGCTTGAAGAAGAGGCAGAGTACAGTATTGTATGTACAGAAACAGATGCTGTACATACACGATGAACATATGAACAGCCCGTAGTCTCCTTGTGTTGTTGTTCACTTTCTAAACATGATCTTTTAATTAGACTGTAGGCTATAGACTTAAACTTTCTAACCATTTTATTTATACCATTGTAAAATAGATCACAAAATAATAATTCACATTAATGGGATGCTTACATAAAGAATGCGATAGAACAATATCACTGGCATTACATGTAATTACCTGGGTTTTTCCTAATGTAAGTTTTATTAGGATTTTTCCATTTTAAACAAATTAATCCAGTGCTGTATACCAAGCACAAAATAAATAAGAGGCGATAATTCCTTTTTAGGAACGCATTTCTGCATCGGTTCTAGGAGCAGCAAGGCGACTGTTTGCATAAATAACCATTCATCTCCAACTGCGATATCACAGTAATAGGAAAACCCAGCAGAAATGTTACACCTGATGTCATTGTATCAAACTACTCTTGCACCAATGTGGGTTTTTTTTCCTAAAAGAAGCATGCATAGTGAGAAACTGCCACAGTTTCTGCTTTTCTTATCCCAGTGACTATCTCTGCAGAAAACATTTCAGGTGAGTGGTCATTTATGTATAGCATGGATGGGCCAGTTCCATCAGAATGGCAGCCACTCTTACAGAGCCCTTCTATGATATCCGTTGGTCCTTACTGGGCATACGGACATGGGTTATTGAGACAACATCTTTGTATACTGAAGCTATTTGCTATACTGGCAGTTGGGCTGGGTCTTCCAGAGTGGGAAGCATGGGCAGATGTTCTTGGTCTATCAGAGTGGGAAGCATGGTTTGCCGCATCTCTGTGCTACGGCTCTTAGAGTAGGACCCCAAGTGAGGGAACCCTATCTATGATGTCCACATTCTGTAAAAGTCACAGTGATTGATTCCCTTTAAAGGGGGTGACTGAATACTTGAGAAAGCATCAGAAGATGTGAAACGGCCTTTGGTTGAGTACTATTGTGTCCTTCTTACCCTGTTTTTGTACTGTATAGTATAACTAAATTGAATTTTTACTGGAGAGCGCTGAGGAACTCCTCTTCTTGTTTTGGAATACTTGGTCTGTACCTTTTCAGCACAGAGAACCCCCAGATGCTAAACGTGACCGCTTATAAAGCCCCTGCTCTCCAATAGGACATGTGAATAGTGCCGACTATTGATTTATATTGTTTAGTATAGCCACTGAATTATTCAATGCAATCTATCAGTATAGTGCAATCTACTTATTGCTCTTTTCCTTATTTTTGTCCATCTCGCTGAGGTGGACTCACTTGCTCAGTTCCTTCCCTCAACTGCCACCATCCATATCTTCTGACAGAAGATGTGACAGTTACAGGGAGAGAGTTGAGGCAGAATCGACATGCTCCCTGAGAAAGGACACATCTTCTGAGAAATCCTCACCCCACCCCAGAGCCTAAAATAAATCTAGCAGAACAATTGGAACAATGGATGTGGAGATCTCTGGATCCATGCAAGGTACAGGGATGGTCCAAGCTTCTTTAGAAAGAGATTGTCATGTAAGATATGATGTCGTATTTTCATTTGTTAGATTAATCATGGGATAATCCATTTAAAGTAATGTAGATGTACTTGCTAGCTTGTGTAAGAGACAGATAACATATCAAAAAAGAGTTATGCCAAATTACACACAGCACTGCTACGTAATGGGGTTGCTGGGAAAACAATTTCTTCATTTGCCACTAAATATACTGTACTATTAACATACATGGCTAAATATCCACCTTAAGCCATGAAAACCCATAAATCCCATAGCTACTATATCAAGGCACAGCTGAAAGCGTGTTCATCCTCATTAAATTCTTATGCAAGTAGGATTAAAATAACTGAAGATTGAGTCAAGAAAGAGTAAGATTTGCCTTTTGTTATGTCTCCTCCACAAGCATCCTTGAACTGACTTTATACTTAAAATAGTCTACTACATTAAAGCTAGGCACATATGATATGTAATAGAATATTACAGCTACATCCACATCAGGGGAGACTACATTTATCTTATCTCTTATTATTACATATCCCTCATTATCTAGACTATTGTTAGTGCTCACCTCTCACTTGTGCAAAGGCCTTAGGCTCATATTTATTAAGTAGGCTTCAATATGACATCTCTGGCAATAAAGGCTCCTTGCAGCCCATTAACTTGAGTGAGCTGTAAGGTGTTAAAGAGTGAATAGAAAAAAGACTACTACTATTAACTGTCTCCTATTCTGCTAATATAGGGGGGTGGGGGGTTGAGTTTAATCTCATTTATATTACATAACCTATTTACATGTCCCCTTAAACCAGAGGGACTGTAGATTGGATAAGTAATATTTTATAGAGAAAAATAAAGAAAATTTTTGACATTACTTCAATCATTACATACAGGATTTGTGATTGTATAACTTTGTCACAGTAAGGCTACATACACACGACACACAAAAAGAATGTCCGTTAAAAACTGATAAACTGTCCATTTTTAACGGATGTTTTTTTCACTGATGTCTTTCTGAGAAACAGACATTAATAACGGGCCCATTCAAATGTATGGGGGTAGTCATCAGTGAAAAAAGGACAAGATAGAACATGTTCTATTTTGTGATGTCCGTTTTTCATTGACGATAAAAAAAACAGCTGTGTGAATAACCCCATGGACTAACATTGGTCTAAAAACAGACGTGTGATTGCCTTAAAAAAAGTCCATCACATGTCCGTTTTTCACTTGTCGTGTGCATGTAGCCTAAGTGTACAATGTTGTAATAAAGTGTTTCTTGTTATTAAATATTAAGATTTGTATTATTATTTTTTTTTTGAATTTTCTAAAGATTTCCTAAATACAACTGGAAGAAATGTATTATTGGAAGTCTTCTGCTTCAGGAATACATGATTTTAAAAATTTGCGAACAATAGTGAATAATATGGAAACATTGTGTATTCAACAAAGCCGCAGGGTTATGGTAATCTGGGAGCAACTGTCAGTCTCAAACCTTAGCACAGAAGATAAGAATGGATATACTTATATGACAAAATGAGCTCAAATAGCAGATGTTAAAGGTAGACTGCAGGGGCGTAGCAAGAGGAGCACATGCCCTGGGCGGAGAGGGTTGAAGGCGTATACAGGCAGCTGATTTACATGGTGAAGCATCTGTTTCCTGCTTCACTGTTTAGCTGATCTCCGGCACTCCCTAGCAGGTCTCACATGGCGATGCTGGGCTGTGTAGGTGGAGTGATCAGACCGGAGAATCAGCCCCCTACACAGTGCAGCAGCGTGATATGCATGTTACTGCATGACGCTGCTGCTGGGGAACGCGTGAGTATTGGGGAAACAAGTGAGTATTCAGTGTTTTTTACTTTATTATTAGAGTTGAATGGGGCCCTACTGAAAGGGGCACAATGTGGGCATCTGTATTGTGAGGGGAGCAAAAGGGCACAATTTTGGCATTACTACTGTGAGGGGGACAAAATGTGAACTAACTACAGTAAGGGGGGCACTTTGTGGGCTTTACTACTGTGAGGGGGTGCAATGTGGACATTACTACTGTGAAGGGTGCAAAATATGTGCATTTATACTGTGAAGGAGGTACTATGTGGCCATTACTACTGTGAGGGACACAATGTGGACATTACTACAGTGAGGGACACAATGTGGACATTACTACTGTGAGGGGGCACAATTAGGGCATAACTACTCTGACAGGGCACAATGTGGGCATTACTACTGTGACAGGGCATAGTGTGGACAGAACTACTATGATGGGGCACAAAGTGGGCATAAATACTGTGAGAGGGCACAATGTGGGTATTACTATAGTGAGTGGGCACAATGTGGACATAACTACTGTGAAGGGGCACAATGTGGGCATAAATACCTGGTAGGGGAACATTGCATATATTACTACTGTGAGGAGGCACAATCTGGATATTACCACTTTAAGAGGGAACAACATGGAAACTACTACTGTGAGGGGCCTAATGATGGGCATTAGTACTGTGAGGGATCACAATGTGGGCATTAGTACTGTGAGGGGCCACAATGTGGGCATAATTACTGTGTGGTTGCACTAAGAAGAAATAAATGCCCTAGATTACCCTTTTATACAATTGGGATGTCTAGGCCTTACAGGGTCAGCACAGTGCCCCCTGATGGAGATTTACCAGGGACAGTTACCATCCCCTCTTTATGTAGTTATTCTTTTTGCTCTATCATCACAGTGACCTTGTTCCGGTTTCAGTGGACATCACACCAACATGCTGGCGAAACTTTGGATGCATTAGGACCAGGTGTATTGGTACCACTGTGTACCCTATGATAGATTTTATCAGATGTACATATAGGAGGTCATTTTTAAAAAACAACTTTTTGCCCAATCTTTGTTCCCCCTCTGCACTGTCGGGGGATTAGCCTAATTTATAAATTAGGTGCACCACAGGCAGTCCCTGCGTCTGGAGAAAACACTATTCATGCATTTGATTGCAATAGTTTTTACTCCTCTTTTACACCTGTTTTCAGCAAAACAGGGGTGTCAATATATTAAATCCTTGCCCCAGGTGCAGGAAAGCCTAGCCTTTCTGCTGCGTAAACTGAAATTGCTCCCTTCCCCCAATGCCAATTTCTTAACCTAACTCTTTTGCACAATTAAAGTTCTCTTTGCCCATGGCCCTTCTGCTGCCCCCTCTTATTCCTACCTGGTGCTGCCTGAGGCAATTGCCTCACCTGGCCTCATTGGTGGTGCACCCCTGGCCTAGCTACATCTCTGGAGGCTGTGTAGATAGGCTAGGTGGCCTGAAACATAACCATACCTTTCTTATGAAAATCTGACCTTTTAATGCTTCTGTTTATTTTTATGCAAATAAGGCTTTTGGTGTGCCATGTGTGCGGCCACTCTATTTGGTGCACCATTGCTCTGCCATAACATCGCCCAGCACCTGCTAAAATCCATAGCAGAAACATCAGTAACAGAATCAGCAGCTGAAAATAGGTTATTTGTTGGCAGAATTGCCATTTGATGGTTTTAGGGGAGTTTTGAAACATTTTTGGTAGAGGTTTACCTGCTTCCCCATTGACTTCTATGAAATCCACAATCACAACTGCTTCCAAGAAGTATCATTTCATTTCTCAACCATTTTTCAAATTAGCTACTGATAAAGACTACCATTTTTACATGAAAATTAAAAAGGAGTATTACTCAGGACTAGAGGACTGGATTTTAACAAGAAAGGTATGATTATGTTTTGGCGCATTTACCCAACATTGCGTTATGCTTACTTTGAAACTGATTTTTAAGGTGACAAACTCCCTTTATAATTTTTATGTCAAGACACACAAAGTTGCTGTACATAAGGGTCATAATATGAGCTGAGGCAGTGGTGGCTGCAGTAGCAGCCATGTGGTAAATGTGGTAAATGTTGTCAGGCAGCAGCAGCCTTATGGAAGATGAAGGTTGGCAGGTCACAGCAGTGGCATGACAGAGGCAATGGCATGACGGAGGCAGCAGCAGCTGTATAGAACTTGTTGGTTGGAAAGTGGGATGATTCAGGCCGCAGCATGCAGCTATACAGAACATGATGCTAGGCAGACGTACATTAGAAATTGAACCCCCCCCCCCTCCCCCAACAAATATGTAAAACTTCTACGTGTGGAAACTGAATACACATAAATGGATGATTGAGGCATTAGTGACACGATGCAGGCCACAGCGTGCAGCCGTACAGAGCATGATGGTAGGTAGACAGACATCAACAGTGGCAAGATGGGGCACTGCCAACAAGGCAAGGTCTATTCATCAGAATCAGTCAGAGGAGTTTAATAAATCCAGGCTTGGTTCATGTTGACAAAAGTGATGTTTTAGACACTGGCGGAGGACAACTTGGTCTGTTTGGGTGTCAACACACGCCCGTTGCACTGAAAACCCTCTCCAAGATGACACTGGAGGCAGGGCAAGAAAGAAGATAGCGTGCTATGGCAATTTAAGCCACTGTTACAGTCTGTCTACCCAGAAATCCATGGGGTTAGTGAACAGGGTATGCAACAGAGACTGACCAGAGTTTAGGTATGCCTGAACCTGTGCATTGAGGTGGGAGCTGTCGGCTGGCAACATTAAATTTACGTCAGCCTAGCATTTGAAAATGGTGGCCACTGCCATGTTCAGCGGGCGCCATGGCCACCAGGTGTTTGTTGTTTTACAGAGTAGACACCAGGCACTAATGTCTGCAACCAGTGTTAATGACAGTCGTGGATTTTTAACCTTTCAGATGCCGTAGTCATCCGTGTGTGGTCCGTCTCCCCCAGCGCAGATCGGGGGAGCCACTACGTGTATGTAGCAGCCCCTGTCCTCCTGTGTATTGGTACCAGAGATGGTACACATCCTTGAGGTGAAAAAACCTTCCTTAAGGAAATAAAATTAAGGGATCCACAACAGGAATGACCATAATCCCATGTGGATCCTTCCATAAGGTCCGGGATCCCTGCCTTCTATGAATCTAATGGTATTTTGCTTTTATAATTATTATGGTTAAAACAGATGCCAAACATGGTGGATGGAACAATGGAACAAACATGGCCACTGGATTATTGCAGCAACACTGTCCCTAGCGCATGAGCGCTTGCCACGTCTATCCCTATACTCAGCTCTCAGGACAATATCGGAGACCGCGCGGGATGAGGCTTTTATAGGGCTGTGACAGGGGATGGCTACCTGTGGATTGGCTGGCATTATGGGTGATGTTGCATTCCTGAGCTTCTTACTTTTACTTTGTAACACATGCAGCTGCCATTTTAGGAAAATCTGATTCGTTACCATGCATCAAGGAAATTCGGCTTTGCTGTGAATCAAACTTTTTCTAAACTTCAGATCGAATTCCACTTTGAATGCTTTGCTTCGCTCAACACTACTACATAGGCAGGCCTCATGCTCAATTTCACATTAACACTCACAGGTAGATTGCTGCTATAACTTGTGTTTTGTTGTAGTAATTATGTACATATGCTGGTTTAATTAAATTGAACAAGTAAAAAATAAATAAAAAAATATAAAATATATATATATATACAGGTCATTCTCAAAAAATTAGCATATTGTGATAAAGTTCATTATTTTCTGTAATGTACTGATAAACATTAGACTTTCATATATTTTAGATTCATTACACACAACTGAAGTAGTTCAAGCCTTTTATTGTTCTAATATTGATGATTTTGGCATACAGCTCATGAAAACCCAAAATTCCTATCTAAAAAAATTAGCATATTTCATCCGACCAATAAAATAAAAGTGTTTTTAATACAAAAAAAGTCAACCTTCAAATAATTATGTTCAGTTATGCACTCAATACTTGGTCGGGATTCCTTTTGCAGAAATGACTGCTTCAATGCGGCGTGGCATGGAGGCAATCAGCCTGTGGCACTGCTGAGGTGTTATGGAGGCCCAGGATGCTTCGATAGCGGCCTTAAGCTCATCCAGAGTGTTGGGTCTTGCGTCTCTCAACTTTCTCTTCCCAATATCCCACAGATTCTCTATGGGGTTCAGGTCAGGAGAGTTGGCAGGCCAATTGAGCACAGTAATACCATGGTCAGTAAACCATTTACCAGTGGTTTTGGCACTGTGAGCAGGTGCCAGGTCGTGCTGAAAAATGAAATCTTCATCTCCATAAAGGTTTTCAGCAGATGGAAGCATAAAGTGCTCCAAAATCTCCTGATAGCTAGCTGCATTGACCCTGCCCTTGATAAAACACAGTGGACCAACACCAGCAGCTGACATGGCACCCCAGACCATCACTGACTGTGGGTACTTGACACTGGACTTCAGGCATTTTGGCATTTCCCTCTCCCCAGTCTTCCTACAGACTCTGGCACCTTGATTTCCGAATGACATGCAACAGTCCAGTGCTGCTTCTCTGTAGCCCAGGTCAGGCGCTTCTGCCACTGTTTCTGGTTCAAAAGTGGCTTGACCTGGGGAATGCGGCACCTGTAGCCCATTTCCTGCACACGCCTGTACACGGTGGCTCTGGATGTTTCTACTCCAGACTCAGTCCACTGCTTCCGCAGGTCCCCCAAGGTCTGGAATCGGTCCTTCTCCACAATCTTCCTCAGGGTCCGGTCACCTCTTCTCGTTGTGCAGCGTTTTCTGCCACACTTTTTCCTTCCCACAGACTTCCCACTGAGGTGCCTTGATACAGCACTCTGGGAACAGCCTATTCATTCAGAAATGTCTTTCTGTGTCTTACCCTCTTGCTTGAGGGTGTCAATGATGGCCTTCTGGACAGCAGTCAGGTCGGCGGTCTTACCCATGATTGCGGTTTTGAGTAATGAACCAGGCTGGGAGTTTTTAAAAGCCTCAGGAATCTTTTGCAGGTGTTTAGAGTTAATTAGTTGATTCAGATGATTAGGTTAATAGCTTGTTTAGAGAACCTTTTCATGATATGCTAATTTTTTTAGATAGGAATTTTGGGTTTTCATGAGCTGTATGCCAAAATCATCAATATTAAAACAATAAAAGGCTTGAACTACTTCAGTTGGTGTGTAATGAATCTAAAATATATGAAAGTCTAATGTTTATCAGTACATTACAGAAAATAATGAACTTTATCACAATATGCTCATTTTTTGAGAAGGACCTGTATATATATATATATACAGGTCCTTCTCAAAAAATTAGCATATTGTGATAAAGTTCATTATTTTCTGTAATGTACTGATAAACATTAAACTTTCATATATTTTAGATTCATTACACACCAACTGAAGTAGTTCAAGCCTTTTATTGTTTTAATATTGATGATTTTGGCATACAGCTCATGAAAACCCAAAATTCCTATCTCAAAAAATTAGCATATCATGAAAAGGTTCTCTAAACCAGCTATTAACGTAATCATCTGAATCAACTAATTAACTCTAAACACCTGCAAAATATTCCTGAGGCTTTTAAAAACTCCCAGCCTGGTTCATTACTCAAAACTGCAATCATGGGTAAGACTGCCGACCTGACTGCTGTCCAGAAGGCCATCATTGACACCCTCAAGCAAGAGGGTAAGACACAGAAAGAAATTTCTGAACGAATAGGCTGTTCCCAGAGTGCTGTATCAAGGCACCTCAGTGGGAAGTCTGTGGGAAGGAAAAAGTGTGGCAGAAAACGCTGCACAACGAGAAGAGGTGACCGGACCCTGAGGAAGATTGTGGAGAAGGACCGATTCCAGACCTTGGGGGACCTGCGGAAGCAGTGGACAGAGCCACCGTGTACAGGCGTGTGCAGGAAATGGGCTACAGGTGCCGCATTCCCCAGGTCAAGCCACTTTTGAACCAGAAACAGCGGCAGAAGCGCCTGACCTGGGCTACAGAGAAGCAGCACTGGACTGTTGCTCAGTGGTCCAAAGTACTTTTTTCGGATGAAAGCAAATTTTGCATGTCATTCAGAAATCAAGGTGCCAGAGTCTGGAGGAAGACTGGGGAGAGGGAAATGCCAAAATGCCTGAAGTCCAGTGTCAAGTACCCACAGTCAGTGATGGTCTGGGGTGCCATGTCAGCTGCTGGTGTTGGTCCACTGTGTTTTTTCAAGGGCAGGGTCAATGCAGCTAGCTATCAGGAGATTTTGGAGCACTTCATGCTTCCATCTGCTGAAAAGCTTTATGGAGATGAAGATTTCATTTTTCAGCACGACCTGGCACCTGCTCACAGTGCCAAAACCACTGGTAAATGGTTTACTGACCATGGTATTACTGTGCTCAATTGGCCTGCCAACTCTCCTGACCTGAACCCCATAGAGAATCTGTGGGATATTGGGAAGAGAAAGTTGAGAGACGCAAGACCCAACACTCTGGATGAGCTTAAGGCCGCTATCGAAGCATCCTGGGCCTCCATAACACCTCAGCAGTGCCACAGGCTGATTGCCTCCATGCCACGCCGCATTGAAGCAGTCATTTCTGCAAAAGGATTCCCGACCAAGTATTGAGTGCATAACTGAACATAATTATTTGAAGGTTGACTTTTTTTGTATTAAAAACACTTTTCTTTTATTGGTCGGATGAAATATGCTAATTTTTTGAGATAGGAAATTTGGGTTTTCATGAGCTGTATGCCAAAATCATCAATATTAAAACAATAAAAGGCTTGAACTACTTCAGTTGGTGTGTAATGAATCTAAAATATATGAAAGTCTAATGTTTATCAGTACATTACAGAAAATAATGAACTTTATCACAATATGCTAATTTTTTGAGAAGGACCTGTATATCATTCCAACCATGTGGAAACTGAATATATAGAAATGGACGATTGAGGTCTGACCCTTAATATTGCACTCCCAGTTAAATCATTACCATAGCCTGTGTACTGTGTATTGATAGCCTATATGCTGGTTTAATTAAATTGAAGTCCCAAAAAAGTTTACTACAACCATGTGGACACTGATTAAATGTAAACAGGCAACCGAAGCTTGACACTCAATTTTATATTAACACTCACAGTTAGATTGCTGCTATACCTTGTGTTTAGCTGCAGTAATCGCATATATATGCTGGGTAATTTAATTGAACCCCCCAAATTTAAATTCCAACCGCGTGGAAATAGAATTTATGGAAATGGACAATTGAGGCTTAACACTCAATTTCGTGTTAACACATATATATTACTGCCCTACCCTGTGTCTTGTAGCAAATACATTTATATGCTGGTTTGATTAAATGTAACAATTCCCCCCCCCCCCCCCCCCAAAAAAAAAATTTTTTATTGCAACCATGCGGAAATGGAATAGAATTTTACATCAGTAGATTGCTGCCACACCTTGGGTATTAGTGCAGTAATCATGTATATATGCAGCTTAATCAAATTCAACCACCCAAAAACGACTGAGGCTTGACATTTAATTTTACCTTACCACACACTGGTAGATTGCTGCAGTAATCAACTGAACTGAAGTACTTCTGTAAAAATGGGAGGAAAATGAAAGTATTTGCTTGCAGGTAGCTGCTTTTGAGGTGGCCGGAGCACCTCACTCCTTCCTCCTTGGCCGTCAGATTCCCTGCCTCTCTGTTCTACACACACAATTCTTCTTTGTAGTCCTAGCCTTTCCCTTCACTCTCCCTGGAAATAAACTTGATTGATTTCTGACTCCCTAAGGTTGTTTTCTTGGCAGACACTGTAACATCCAGCCACCCTCATTCACAGCCCAGGACAGAATGGCATCCTGGTCATTCTGCTAGGGTACCTCACTGCCTGCTGCAGCATTGATTGGCTTATCCAGGCTGTCTGTCAGCCTGGGAGCCAATCAGGGAAAGCCCCCCCCCCCCCACACACACACACTTTCTATCAGGGTCATGTGATAACCCTTCTTCTTCCTCCTTGGTTCTTTATTCCTGCCGACATGTGCACTAAAATGGTGCTCACTGTTTTGGTGGATTTGTCTGAAACAAATCTGAAAATATTCCAGATTGTCTGCCATCCCCCCAAAAAATAGCAAAGTTCGGACCAAACCCGGTTCGCTCATCCTTACTCTGTAGCAATGGATTCTTTGAAGCATGTACCCCTCTTGAGGTTTTGCTCCCCCGGTTATAAATACGGTACAGTATTTGGGGTTTTGAGCATTTCCTCCCATTTAGGCCACTTTATTCAGTGATTTGTCTCTATATATGGAATGTGCCATTTTTTATCTTTGGTAACATTCTGGTGCACCTGGTAGCCTTTGTCACACTAGCCTGTTATAGGTGGGGCTCACAGCCTCCTCCCTCCTCCCATTGTATTAGTGATCTTACTTTGGAGGTTTGTGGAACGTGGCTGTGAGTCGGACCTTAGCACCTATCAGATAGTGTTCACACACTATATGTAGGTTTAGCGGTAGGTCCCACGCCAACTGAGATACCTTGACGGAGTGCGCAGGCTCTGATAAGTTCTTGAACGGAATATATTGGCTAAAGTCTCATTTAAATATCTAGCGTCAGGGTTTAGCCTTGTATTTTTATTTACATATATTGTAGTGCACTGTTGCAGTGATTTAAGCATGTACCTCCCTGTAAAATCAGTGGCACATGGATGTTTGGTCATGGCCCATAGCAGGCTATAGATGTTGTCTTACAGATTTATACATCACAGATCCATAACCTATATACAGTACATAAGGCCTTAAAGCATTTTCTCAAATACCAAAGTCACACCATGAGTTTGATAATAAAATGCAATGCTAACACTTACATTTATTTTTTAATTTTTTTAAATAAAATGTCTCTTCTGTAGTTTTCAACATACCTCAGTAGTGGCTTTTAATGCTGATATTAGTGGCTAGTTAGTGGATGGGTCAGCAGCTGCTCCCACATGATTGGCAGCTTCTTTCTTATACTGCATGTTTCTATGCATACCCTATGTGCTCTGGAGGCAGAAATGTTTTTTATTGTTTTGCACATTGTTATGGAAAAGGCCACAGTCAGAAATAGAGATAAGTGAAGTTCTTAAAAATTTGATTTGGCTGCTTCGCCGAATTTAACAATTCTTTTTGCTTTGTGGCGAATTATTTTATCACGAAGCGTATTTCTTTATAAATTGCGGGTGCAATGATAGGGAACAGAGATTGCGCTGTCCCCTGTCATTGAACCCCTCAGATGCCGCTTTCATCACTGATCGTGGCATCTGAGAGGAATATTAAGGCCTTTCAGAGGTTGATAATAAAAAATAAAAAAATTTTTTAAACATTTTAAAAACTAACAATTAAAACATACTTACCTCATCTGTTTGAGCGTGAAGAGGCTGCCATGGCCATCTCGCTTGAAGATTCAGTGTGAAATCTTGCACAGTGTGGGATCACGCCAGCCGCCATGGTGATGTCATATGCCACCGCACACAAGATTTTGTATGGGATCTTAAAGCAATATGGCCATGGTAGCCTCTTTGCGCTCAAATGGATGAGGTAAATATGATTTATTTATTTTTTATCGCCATTTCAAGGAAAATCAATTCGTTACCACGAAGCACGAGGAAATTCGGCTTCACAGAGAATGGAATTTTTCCTGAAATTCATATCAAAGTCCACTTTGTGAACTTCGATTCACTCAACACTAGTCAGAAACCAAGGGTCATCTATTGCATTCTGCCAGCCATAATACTGCATCAGATATATACACAATAGGAACAGATAGAGGTGCAACAACACATGTGCCACTTCAATTAAAGATTTAGGAGATTCTGCACATGCTCTACAGCAGATTCAAGGACAACAAATAGACACAACTAATGACAGTAGAAAATACACTAGGGTCTCATCAATGGGACAAGGTAGGGTGATATCTGAAGATCCAGGTTGAATTTTCAGAAACAATAACATTCAAAATTGTTATGTTTTGCATGTTCTGCTATTTCAGCTATAAATAAAGTGGGTCAACCCCTTTACTTTTTCCCTTTCAAAATTTTTATTCATTCCATGTTTGATGTACAGTACCATATATAATCTGTTTAAGGTCAGTTGCACATGGATGTAATATGGTTGCAACACCTGGCTTTTTTCTGAGGGTCTGCTGAAACTGTAATGGTCACGTACACATATACACAGGGGGGAGGATAGTGACCACTGCGCTCCACCCTCACCCCTGGCCCTGCCTACTTGCCTCGCGAGTCCTGATGACAACTGAACGGCAGTCCCTAACTTAGGATACGTGCAGGGAGGACAGACAAGACAAATAACAGATCGTGAACGGACCGGGTCAATACCTAGAGAGCTACGCAGTACCAAGGGATAAGCAGAGAATAGTCAGGAGAAGCCGAGGTCAAATACCAGGAGAGTAATGAAGTACAACAGGAGTCCGCAAAGAATCGTCAGAATTCAGGAGAGTAGCGCAATACAAGAGGAGCAGGCAGAGAATTGTCAGGGAACACAGGATCAGGTAGGTATACTAGGAAACCAAAAATCGCCAGGAACCTAACTAACAGGCAACCTGTGGCCAGCAGGCTGCCTGTTAAATACTGGCTAGCTGGGGTCATGTGACATGGCCTGCGTCACATGACCCACACTAGGGAATACAGCTGAGCACTGAGTGCCCAGCTCGGTGCTCAGACCTCCCCTTGTTGCTGGGGGAACTGAGGATGCCAGCCGCGCAGAGGAGACGTGTGCGGCCAGTCCGTCCTGCCCCCTATCACCTATGAGACGAGGACGCAGTGCGTGTCCTCGCTCCTGCAAAGAAACGGGAAGCCGACGGCGCTGGGGTGAGCGAGCGCCTCAGCGTCCCGTGACAGAAACCTTTAGGGATCTAAGCTCAGTTCAGTAGATCCACAGGAGTGTTGTGGTCATAATTAGAGATGAGTGAATTTTTCAAAAATTCGATTCGGCCGGTTCGCCGAATTTTCCGAAACGATTCGATCCAAATTTATTTGCAGCGAATCGCAGTAAAAACTGCTATTTCCTGGCTGCAGAGAGCCTGTATAGTGGTGTAGAACACAGTGCCTTGCAGTAACATGCATAGGGAGTCTGCTGTGGTAGTGAAACAATACTGTGAGTCAGGGGCGTCGTTAGTTCAAAACATTCAGGGCTGGAGCCCCGGATGTTTTGACCAGTGCCCCTAATGCAGGGCTGGCAGGAGCCCGCAGCGCCGCCTCCTAGCTAATTTATTCACTTCACTTGCCTCTGGATAATCTCGCACAGGCGCACTGGCAGAGGCATCGTCAAGCGAAGTGCCTCTGCCAGTGCGCCTGTGTGAGATTACACAGAGGCAAGTGAAGTGAATAAATTAGCTAGGAGGCAGCGCTGGGCGGGGATCTGATCTGTGGATGGCACTTATGGGGGATCTGTGAATGGAACTGTTATGGATGATCTGTGGGGTTGCCCAGACGACTAGGCCCTTCACTGTGGTTATTAACCCCATTCAGCAGTCCCCCATTCACTGAAGGGGGGGGACTGCTGAAAGGGGTTAATAACTACTGTGAAGCCCCCCTGGTGGTGATGAGGGTGTGGCTTCTTGGGGTGGGGGCATGGCTTCACGTGGGCTCGTGCCCCGGATCTCTTCAGACTCTAGCAACGCCCCTGCTGTGAGTCAATATGACCCGCACATGACAGGTGTCACTCTTAGAATCACTGCACACTTCACTTATTTGGACAGTAAACTGACCAAATAACTCAAGTATAAACTTAGCCTTATAGGTCGATGTTAGTGTCAAGAAGAAGCGCACTCCTTTTACACCGTCGTCAGCTGATTCTACATAGATGTCTACAGAACCTGTTCTAATAAATGCTTATACAAGTAGAGCCCCACGACAGGGTCACTGATTATCTTTCCCTTCCTCTGATCCTGTCAGAACTATAATGCCCAAAAAATTGATCCTGTCTGTTGAGCATCCGCCTTCACTCGGTCAGCATTTGGTCAGTAATCCATCAGTATTGCTAATGCCAAAAAAACAGGAGTGGATCCAAAATAGAGATGACACGTAAATAGAATATTTGCATGTCTTGCATGTTTTGTACCCACTCCTGCTTTTGACTACCAAATTATAAGCCAATTCTGATGGGACCATACAGGCCTTACAGCTGCTACATAGACAGGATCCATTGTGCGTCTCATTTTACCTTCCTTCTGACAGATCATAAGAAGGGTCAAATAAATGGTAATGTCATCCAGGCCAAAAAGGCAAAATAGTGGCCAGTCATGGAGTGGGGAGGGTGGGAGAACAGCTTGAGAAGTCCATAGAGTGGCCCAATGACATAGTGGTGAGGTGAAATCAGCATGAGAAGGTCACAGAGAGGCCCAGTGACATAGTGTTGAGGTAGCAACAGCATGAGGAAGCCACAGAGTGGCACAATGACCGAGTGTGGATGTGGCAGCAGCAGCATGAGGAGGCCACAGAGTGGCAAGGTGACATAGTGTTGAGGTAGCAGCAGCATGAGGAGGCAACAGAGTAGCACAATGACAGAGTGCATGCAAAGAAAAAGAGAAAAGAAAGGAGGCAGCGCCCCGTGTGTGGTACCATTTGTAAAGTTGACACAATTATCACAGATCGTGCTTACCATTCAGGGTTGTGATGAGTCACAACACCTATGTATCCTCATAGGGCCTGAGCAAACAGCAGGTGTCATGCATGAGCTGCCACTGGCTGACACCGAAGTTACACCGAGGAGGACTCCTGTCATCAAGAAATCATTTATGGCCTTCCTCTGTTCGTATAGTAGTTCCAACATATGGAGGGTGGAATTCCAATGGGTGGAAACATTGCATATCAGCCTATGTTTGGGGACGCCTTTCTGCCGCTGCAGCTCAAGGAGGGTGTGCTTGCCGGTGTATGAGTGGCTGAAGTGCATGCAAAGTTTCCTGGCCATTTTTAGGATGTCTTGCAGATGGGTGGAAGACTTCAGGAACTGCTTGACAACCAGATTGAACACGTGTGCCATGCAGGGCGCATGGATTAGCCCTCCTTGACGCAGTGCTGGCCCCATGTTCTTCCTGTTGTCGGTCACCATGGTTCCGATTTAGAGGTGTCGCGGAGAAAGCCAGGATTTGATTTCTAGATGAAGGACATGGAGCAGTTCCTCCCCTGTGTGACTCAGTTCGCCCAGGCAAACAAGGTGTAGAACAGCGTGACACCGCCGTGCCCTGCACATGTGGCATGCTTAAGAAGCACTGTGAATTGTCTCTGCAGTGGAGGCTGAGGACACAGGGAGGATGAGTAGGCAGAGGCGGACATTGCGCAGGACCAACGATGTGAGAACATGGAGGCGGAAGCGTCATCACCTGGCCAAGTTGCTGGTGTGGCTGGGCAGGAACCACATTTACCCAGTGGGCCGTTAAGGACAAATATTGTACTTGACCGTAGTTACAGCTACTGACCTTTTTTCCCAAAAAAGGCTGTTTCACAAAAATGTTTTGCCACTGAATGACAAAATTGATGTAATTACTCAGTCACTACATAAGAAAGTCTAGATTCACCAACCAATTTTCCCAAAAAAGGCTGTATCACCAAAAAATTTCACCACTGAATAACAATGTAAATTCACCGTAGAATGACTAATAAGAAATACTTATTTTTCCTATTAATAAACACCAACATTGGCTGTATGACAATGTAAATTAACTGCAGAACGGCTAATAACACATACTTATTTTTGCTATTAATACAGCACAACAATGTCTGTATGACAATGTAAATTCACTGCAGAACGGCTAAAAACACGTACTTATTTTTCCCATTAATTCACCCCAATAATGGCTGTATAACAATGCCGGTTCACTGCAGACCAACTAATACACCAGCTAATACACCCCAAAAAATAAATATAACAATCACAATTCACAGCAGAACGGATAATAGTATGTATCTATCCTATTAATACATCCCGTAAATGGCTGTACAATGGAACTTCACAGCTGAACGGCAAATAATATTTTTTTGCCACTAATACACACCAAAAAGGGCATTAATTTTTTCACTTCACCACACAACTAATAAGCCCTTTTTCTTTTTCCCCACTAATACATGGCAAAAAGAAGCTTTAGAACATTTAAACTGTGGCCGTGAACGGAAACATTTTTTTTTTGCCACTAATTCACACCAAAAAGGACTGTAATTTTCTCACTTTACCACACAATTGCTAATAAGCCAATTTTTCCCCCCAATAATACACAACAAAAAAATGGCTTTAGAACATATAACTGTGAACGGCAAATACTTTTTTTTGCCACTAATACATGCCAAAAAGGGCTGTAATTTTCCCACTTTACCACACAACGGCTAATAACCCCTTTTTCTTTTTCCCCCACTAATACACACCAAAAAAAGTCTTTAGAACATATAACTGCGGCCGTGAACGGTAAATAAAATGTTTTTTGCCACTAATGCATGCCAAAAAGGGCTTTAATCTTCTCATTTCAACACACAACGGCTAATAAGCCCTTTTTTCTTTTTCCCCACTAATACACGCCAAACAAGGCTTTATAACATATAACTGCAGCCGTGAACAGCAAATAAAGGTTTTTTTTGCCACTATTACACGCCAAAAAGGACTGTAATTTTCTCATTTCACCACACAATGGCTAATAAGCCCTTTTTCCCCACTAATACACGCCAAAAAGAAGCTTTAGAACATATAACTGTGGCCGTGAACAGCAAATAAATTTTTTTGGGCCACTAATACACGCCAAAAAGGGCTGTAATTTTCTCACTTTACCACACAATGGCTAATAAGCCAATTTTTCCCCCCAATAATACACAACAAAAAATGGCTTTAGAACATATAACTGTGAACGGCAAATACTTTTTTTTGCCACTAATACATGCCAAAAAGGGCTGCAATTTTCTCACTTCACCACACAACGGCAAATAAGCCCCTTTTTTCCCCCACTAATACACAACAAAAAAATGCTTTAGAACATATATATAACTGCACCGCACAAGGGCTAATAAGACCCCAATAACAAGAACTGTTTGCTGGAATTACAGAGGTATTGCAAACCTGAAATAAGCAGCAGTATAATGGCAATCTGGATCCACAGTCAGTGCAGCAAGGTGTAATAGGATTGTTCCTATTACCAGGGCCGTCTTTAATCCGGGGCAAAACGGGCAGCTGCCCCGGGTCCAGTTGCTCCTGGGGGGGGGCCATGGAAGCTGCCTCTTGAGCCCCACTGGCCACTGGAGGACCTTTCATGGGTCCATACTTTATTAACTTAGTAGCAGGACATGTAGGACATACATGGGGGATGTCCCTGCACTATTATTTCTGGGCGCGGCTCCATTGCACCACTGTGGCCCCCATTACATTCTCCCGTGCTCTGTGCTAAGTAACAGCATTGGAACACCAGGGAGGAGACATCAGCTTTTCTCCCTGGGCGTTCCTTCTCCCTGGCTGTAGCACTGTCCAATCACAGCACAGAATGTCACAGCCAGGGAGAAGGTAAGTTTTTTTCTCCCTGTGACGTTCTGCGCTGTGATTAGACAGCGCTACAGCCAGGGAGAAGGAACGCCCACAGAGAAAGCTGATGTCTCCCCCCTTGTGTTTCGATGCTGTTAGTTAGCATACAGCATGGGAGAATGTAAGGGGGGCCACAGTGGCGCAACGGAGCCACGCCCAGAAATAATAGTAAGTGCAGGGAGATCCCCCATGTATGCCCTACATGTCCTGCTACTTAGTTAATAAAGTATGGACCCATGAATGCGGCAGCGGCACTTGTGTTCTCCCTCTTGCCCAGGGTCCAATCAATATTAAAGACGGCCCTGCCTATTACCCAGGCTGTAAACACATCCTATTGGACCCTGTTCTGATTCAATACTGTGTAATAATTCCTCTCTATCCTTTCCCTACACTTCTAATGCTCTTTCCCTGAACTTCTATTGAGCAAAATATAAGTTTTCAAGTCTTTCCTAGCACTGTCCCTAGCACCTGCTGACGTCTCTCCTTGCACTAAGTACACTGGAAAATGGCTGAGGCCATTTATAGGGCTGTGACATCACATAGCTGGCTGGCTGCTGATTGGCTGCATGCATGGCATTGTGGGTGATCTCTCGTTACCAGAGTTCCTTGCTCCATGTCCTAACATGTGCAGCAGCCATTCGTCACCACGAAGCGTGAGGAAATTCGGATTTGATGCAAAACGAATAATTCCTGAAATTCGGATCTAATTCCAGTTCGTCAGCTTCGATTCGCTCATTTCTAGTCATAATATAAATTTAAACCTTTTATAAATTATCCCATAGATTATTTAAACGGTTGTGATAGATCTGGTGTTGTCAGCCCAATTATATCCACATACATTCTTGAATCCTCCTTTATGAGAACACTTCTGACTACCCCAGGTAACAACTGGCAATGTAGATAACTGATTAGACCTTTGATAAATGCTTTTGTTAACTAGATCATCTGTATGATATACATGGGTTATGTATTTTAGATATTTGCTTTCATTTCTAATCCTGTTATTCTTCTGAAAATGTATTCAAAGGATTTATGCTTATGAAATTGTAATATAACACTACCTATATGCCAATGAGCTGCAGGCAAGGAAAATTATTTCCTCAATTTACAGTTATGAGGCTGGGGAAAATGACGCCTTCTTATCACCTCTTTCTTTTGTAAGTCGCTGTATTTTTAGGTCCTCAGAAGGCAGCAACTCATGATGAATTCTTAAGCAGATCACACTGATAATTGTATTTCAAAACTGTCAGCTCCAAGAAGACTGTCCACAAAAGTGTCTAGGCTAACTTGAGCTATCTGTGTCAGTGCTTTCTAGGAAATTCAACACTCACCCACACCCCAAATCACCAGGGGATATTGTCTTGTCTTCTGAAAGGATTATTAATTTAAAATCTAGAATTTAGTTTTCATGTTGCCACAATTAAAAAGGAATTGTTGATGAAGCAAACTTCTTCCAGAAAGAGAAGAATTTGTCAAATCAGCTAATCGTTAAGATTGCTCACCACCACACATGTTTGATAAATGAATGAAATATTACAAATATCAAGCCAACATAAATATTGAAGTAGTACACAATATGATTCATCTTGACTGTGTTGTGTTGAATTCCTTGGTCAGTATATGCTATATTCAGCAAATCATTTGCTATAGGGATTTAAAAAAACAAATTGTAGATTTTGGAGAATGTCACCTCTCCAACCTTGTCAAGGTGATTAGTCTACCATGATTAATTAGTTTAGTTAGCTCAGCAATCAGGTCACAAACTGCTACCAGATTTCCTGTTTCTTACGATAGGTCTTACACCTGGCTTACTGAGGAGTTTCACTAACATAGCTCGAGGAAAAGACGGAGGTGAGAAAAAGAAAACACGAGTGTTAATCTTAACTACAATTTGTGCAAAGATAATGAGGATAGGTTAACGATATTTCACGCCTGATTTTGATTTCAAGAGAATTGTTAGATCATTTTGAAGATGGCAACAATAGTGTGTTGCGAGCCAGATGCTTGTTTTGCTACAATTTGTTTAGTTTTACAGATGGAAGGCAAAATATAAACTGTTTTATAAAGTGTATGGCTCATGTTACATACACTGTCACGCTGATGTTTAATAGTAAACAGGAGTATACTTCTGTCTGTATGATGCATGGTAGAGTGTATGAAATAGACCCGGCAGGATCACTACTACACCATGTTCCTAGGACACATGCATACTCCAAGAGCTGGGTCCAAACCAAGTGTTCTTTAGTCCTTAAATTCATTTATATCCTATACTGTACATGTGTTTACCCGTACGCAGTCTAGATTGTAGTGGCAGTGCAATTTATTTACACCTTCCTCTCCCATTTAAAGGGGTTGTCCGGGATCAGAGTTGAACCTGGACATACCCATAATTTCACCCAGGCAGCCCCCCTGACAAGAGCATCGGAGCTGTTCATGCTCCGATGCCCTCCCTTGCCCTGCGCTGGAAAGCACAGTGCAAGGGCTCTTTTATTTACAATAACACACTGTGGGGCGGAGGCTTAAGTGACATCATTGGCTCTAATGGGCAGGGCTGTAGTGCTGCCCTAGCCATTTTACAGGCTAGGGCAGCGCTAAAGCCCGCCCATCAGTGCTGATGACATCACTGGGCTCACTGCTCACTGCTGGCAGCCCTAGTGAGAGCCCGGTTCATCACTGGAACTCCAGAAAATGCCTTTGCCCTGCTCGACTTAGCGCAGGGCAAAGGAGGGCATCAGAGCATTAACTGCTCCAATGCTCAAGTCAGGGGGACTACCTGGGTGAAATTAGGGATACGTCCGGGTTCAGCTCTGAACTCGAACAACCCCTTTAAGTGAACACGAAAAGAAACTGTAATTACACATGGCTGATGGGTGTGAGTGCCATTAATCAGACATTGCAGATCTGATATTAAAAACCAATCCTAAGAATAGATGTCACGGATGGTTTTGCCGAAAGCTGGGAACTTATAAATAAACATCCGACTGGGTTGATCCCAAACTGAGGAGCATATGGGTGAGCCCTATAAAACCCCTAGAGCTCTCCCTGACTGCTATGCCCATGCAAATGTCTTTATGGTAGACGATTGCATGTCCACTGTACCTCATACTATGTGACACCTGAAAACCCTATATAGTGAGGGGACACGACCACCGGCTCCCTGCACTTAATACGGACGGAGTCAGGGTCACCTAGAATCAAGCCAGCAAGGAAACACAAATAAAGGAAACAGACTTATCTGAGGAATCAGCAGAAGCAGCATCCAGCAGTGAACACAATCCAAAAAGAAGTATAAACCATAAAGGGAGGCAGTATGGGAGGGAATATAAAGGGAGACAATTAGTTTAAATAGGTGACAGCTGGGAGAAGGAAAGGAGATGGCAAAGCAAAGAACTTCATGCAGGTAGAGAAGAACATCTAGCAGACCTTCTCACAGAAGTGGCGGTGACATTAATATACCCCCTTAACAATGGCATATGGATAATCACATATTGTATAATGCATAATTGTCTGATAGCCTGCCATTAAAATGGTTTTCCAAGACTCATAACAGTGTTGTTATACTACTTTTTAGATAACCACATGTTGTAAAATAACAAGATAAGACTTACCTGTACGCTCCCTCACCATATAGGTGCCCTGTTAGTTTTTGTTTTATGACATCTCCAACTACTTCTTATGATCTCTGTACTCAATCACTAACCGTTGCAATTATGTAAGATAGTTGAGAATGTCATCAGTACAGGGCCGGTCTTCCTGCAGCGATGATGTCCCTGATGGCCCCATGCAACTGCCGAGGCCAGTCATTGACTGCAGTGATCATGTGGAATAGTTGGGGGTGTCATCACTGCACAATCATAAACAGAGCCCTTCAGGAAGCATTGGAGTGGTGGCACTGGCTAGGAGTGGGAGTAGACAAGTGAGTAAATCCATGTGGCTATCTAAAGTTAGGGGGATGTGCTAAAAAACCTTTGGATGGGATCTAGTAACAGACAATGGCCGAATGTTTGTATCAAGTTTTTATGTTAAAGAAATAACCTAAAAAGTGAAAAAATAATAATTTGTCCATGTCTCTATATAATAAAAAATAAAGAAATATTGCAGGTTTCACATTTCCAACTAAGCTTTAAAATAAAATTTCTGCTTGTGCTGTGTACAATGGGAGCAGAGTCAACAGTCCTTTATAAATAGAGGCAGATAACACATGATCACACCATTGGCAAGAAGTGATCAAGCTTCTCTTCCTCCCTCTCCCTGTACAGGGCACAGATAATGCTCCTAACACTATTCCATACCTTAAAGTAATTATTTTAAATGGCCACCAGCAACCTGTCCCAGAATGTGAGTAGAATTGGTTTCCACCACTTACAGAGCTGCCTAGGCGGGTGAGGGGTTAAGTCCTCCCTACACATTATATTGCTCTACAATAGATGGCAATGATGTGATCCTGCCTATGATTGTGATCATGGCTGAGCAGCCTGACAGGAACGCTCACCAATGTGTTGTATATGTAAATGCTAGAGCAATTGTCACGGTGGGGAGTGGGGGAAGCCCCCACCGTACAATGTAAGGTATAATAGGGAAGCAGCTAGGCCAGGATGCCAGGATCAGGGAGCAGGTCACCTCCTACAGCATTCCTAATCTTTACCCTAACTCCTCACCGTATGAGTGGACCTGGATGGTAGGACGGCTCATACCCAGGATACCTTTATCCCTGAGTTGCCCTGATAATCCCTCACATAGGAGCAGGGGAGAGACAACCTGTTCTTCCCAGACACGGATGAACAGGAGACTTAAATGGCCTAGCAGCAGGGAAAGGAAGCCAAGTGGAATGACATATAAACACCACACCAAGGTAAACTGGAACCCATACAAACGTACTGCAATCCAAACACCAAGCGGATGCAGTACGTACTGACACACAGGAACCAGCATTCCAGCAACAGCACCCAGACTTGGCTTCTGGTTTACCCCTCCGGGAAACCATGGAACCCCCTTCCGGAGGCACAACTAACAGGGTATGACTTGCATACATGCTGGACAAAAAACGCCAACTTACCAGACATGTAACAACAACACGAGACACCAAACCCTGAACATAAACCCACACCAAACATCCACACAGGTTAGGTAGGGGAACATGGAGGATAGAATGGGAAGACATTCGCTGGAGACATCAATGTCCCACTAGGTAGCCCTCACACTGGAAGATGGAACAACCAGACAAGGAGCATAACTCCAGCACACACCAAGGCTGGAGTACAACTGACTCCTGACCTTAAGCCACAGATATAAGAAGCACCTAGTGACCACACCCAGCAAAGTAGTTAACCCTTACTGCACCAGACAGGGGAAGGCTCCAATTAAAGGGGAAGTGCACACACCAGCCACAACGTTGCTCCCGGCAACAGCATGCGTGGCAACCATGTCACAGCGCACACAGCCAAAGCCGAGACACTGCCACGACATGCCATAACAGCAACACGTTGCCACCGGCAGCAGCAAGCATGGCACCAGTGTCACGGCGCACACAGCAAAGGCCGTGACAGCAATACCCCCTCAGCCACCTAGGCAACTCAGTCATGTGGAGGTAACCTGTTCTGCTCACATTCTAGGACAGGTTGCTGGAAATCATTTCTGGAGAACCCTTTAGATGTGATAGAGTTTGTTTTCTTATGTCTTGGTGTCTGCTGTAAAGCAAAGATCTATAAATGTTGTAGTAACAGCACCAGATGATGAAAGTAAAGGGCCACACTACTCATATATATCATCTCTATAAATGTTTCCTGTGCTGCCCTGTTTCCAGGGTTATGGAAGTGGATGTGAGAACAATGCAATCATACAGTTTTCTTTTCAAAAATTTAGTTTATTTGCTCTGTTCCAATTATTTGATATTCTGTTACATAAACATTTTTTAGATCGTTTTAGATCAAGCAATAGACTACTATATTTTATAGTATCAGAATATAAAGCCAATTTATGAAGATATGAATCACTGTGCAATGCATGGACACTTGAATATGCGTAAATTGAGGCTCATCTTATGACTTATTACATAAACAATTGCTGAAATTATTAGAATGATGATCTAAAAAAGATTGCTATATGGAAGAAGAGTTTTTTTTTTCTGTCAGAAAATGCAATCATTTCTATTTGTCTACTCTTGGGAATTGGATTCTGAGAACTGAACATGAAAAATTACCATTTACTTAACTAGGAACTTTGGTTTTTGAGATAATAGTATTGTACATTTTCAAAATAAATGTTATAATGGATTATTATGAATTATTAAATATGTATTAATTGATAATGCCCATTAACCCTGCTCAAGACTGGTAATATCCGTAATGTCGACCCCTTCCATTTTAAATAAGAAAAAAGGAAAACACAAAGGAAACATCAGTTAAATTCATAACCGTAATCACTCACTTAGTCTATTGCAGGTCTTATTAGAAATATAGTTTGACCCGAGGAGTGGGAGTGCTTCTTAGGAATATTAACTTCTGCTCATCTTAAGTGTTTGGCTGTGTCTACCTGACTGAGCCATAATTAAGTGTTAGAAACCATTTGCAATATGTAACCAGGCCTGAGGGGATAGAAGCAAGGCTCCTAAGTCTATTAGGGTTATGAAACCCTATGAATGCTGCTTGTTATGGACTATATTTCAATCATGTCAATACAATTGTATTAGCTCTTGCGTATGCCTTCAGAAGCAGATCATTCTGCATATAAACTCTCGATGAACTCCAAGTCATTTATCCACCTCCGTTCTTTCTTCAGCTAGTTGATACAAACGTATATTGAGTTGTCTGTTTGTGATTGTTGTCAGTGTGTGCCCTGTTTATTAACTTCAAGTGCTAAATTTGTACTTCAAAGTCCTATCGGAAAACTGCAGCAAACATGAAGTTTCCAAATTTGTAGCTGCTACATAATTTTTTTTAAATAAATATACATTTAGAATATTTTCCAATTTGTTTATTTTTTGAATCAACTCAAAATATTATTCATTCCAGAACTCAGATAATTTCATTACATATATTATTCCTTATATTAGTGGACATAGCCATGCAAATAATTTCTTTACACCTCAGGAGCAAAGTATACTTCTAGAATGTGTCAGGTGTAGCAAGGTATAGCACAGATTCAGGCACTAAGGTATGTGATAATTTGCAATTTCGCAGGAAATTGCACTCTAAAATCACATATGATTTTTACATTAAGGACGTTATTCCATGGTTAATGTAAAAAATGAAAATCAGACATCATAACGTAAATGGCAATCTCTTTCTAACAAAGCTAGAACTAGGTCTGTATCTCACATGGATCCAGAGATCTCCCCATTCATTGCTCCAATTGCTCTACTAGATTTATTTCAAGCAGACAGCTCTGGGAGCATGTCCTCTCTCAAAGGTTGTGTCCTTTCTGTTGCAGTTGGTGGCAGTTGAAGGATGGAACTGAGCATGTGTGTTCACTTCAGTGAGGTGGACACAGAAATTACAAAGCTAACAATCAGCAGGTGGCGCTATACAGATAGATATTGATTTCATAGAATAACTCAATGGCTGTACCAAATTTTTAATTACATGCAATTTAATAAAAAATTGTGATCCAGGTGCTTGAAAACTGTAGAATATTTTTCATGGAACAACCTATTTAAAGTGGTTGCCTAGCTTATTACAACACTCTGAAAGAATAATCTTAAAACATAACATTTAATATCATATGCTGATAAAATCCTAGATACTATGTGCGAAAAATAAATATAAAGAGATGAGCACGGTATAGGACCATTAATAGCAGTGGCCCATGGTCATCTCAGTATATTGATAATACATTTTTAAAGTGCGCGGCGGCACTGAGAGGGTAACCAGTGTATCCTACCGGTACCCAGGGGAGGTCGTCGGCTGCTTCAACACACGATATTATAGTAGTCGTTCTTCCTGTATGGATGGTCGGATGAATCACTGGGGAGATAATAACCAGCTGACAGTCGAACACATGTGTGCAGGGTCCCTAAGGAACTCCTATGGCTGTCTAACCGGTACCCTGTAACTAAAAAGTGTGGTAGCAACCTGACCACAGGGCACTCGTCCTTGAAAGGACGACCCTGTCTGGAACCTATCCCTAAGGCCTCATGCACACGACCGTTGTGTGCACCCGTGGCCGTTGTGCCGTTAGACGTTTTTTTCTGCGGCTCCATTGACTTTCAATGGGGCCGTTGAAAACTCGGCTTGTGCACCGTTTTTACACCGCGCCCGTGACCCGTGTTTCGAGGCCGTGAAAAAAATATAACCTGTCCTATTTTTTTCACGGCTAACGGATCGCGGCCCCATTGAAGTCAATGGGGCCGTTAAAAACACGTTTGCACACCCGTTTGACACCCGCGTCCGCGTCCGCGCCCGTTTTATTTATTTCATTTGCCATGGGCACTCTGTCTGGCAAAAGTTGTGGCAATAAATTGAAAAAAAAAAAATATGTACAGGAAGTTTAGGGTCACGGGTTATGCTAATTTCTAGCCACCTGTGTCTGGAAGATTCTCAGTGTGGTGAGGGAGCCATTAATTTCCCTGAGAAAATGCCTAGGTGGAATGTTGAGAAACTAATCACCCTGGTCCAGGAGAGGCCTGAGATATGGGATACCCGCAGCAATCTGTATCTGGATCGTACCAGAAAGGATGCTGCGTGGGAGCAGGTGGCCCGTAGCCTCCGCAGGAACGATTGGGCCAAAGCAGATAGCAGAGGCCGTGCCGACTTAGGTAAGTGAGAGCAATGTAGTTGTGCTGTGCGTGCCCTCTGGATGGCAACCAGATTTTGTTTTTAACCCTGAGTTCCCAATAGTGTTTTCTGTGCGGTTCAGCTTCATTTTCCATAAAGGGCCGCACATGCTTTGTTAAAGTGACATCTATTACATTCCATACAACACCATTTCTAAGTGTAAATGGCTGTCCCTCCCTTTGCTCCAGCATACAGTTCTCATGTTTATAATCACATGTTTGTGCCCTTTTTGTCCCAGACACATGTCCTTGTATTTGAGCATCTTAGAGTTGTGACCGACACTTTTTTTTTTTAAGTTAGGGCCACAAGGCTTACACGACTAGTCTCCTCCATCTTGTTCGTCTGCATTAGTATCCAGACACCTGCTGGACTGTACCATGTGCTGTTTATTCTGTCCTTTTTTGTTGGTACCTTGTTATTCCCTATTTGCTCCATTTTTTGTAAAATGTCATTTTATGCTGGTTTCTTTTGATCCTTTTTAATATATTTTTTTTTCTTTGGTTCATTATGAACAGTGAAACAAACCAAAACACGCTGGGCCAGTTGCCGGGACCAATTTCGGCGAGAGGTCTCCAGCAAGGGCCGTAGTGGAGAGGGTCCCTCCCGGAAGAGACCATATATCTACACTGCCCAGTTGCAGTTTCTCAAACCCGTAATGGACTTGAGGCCGTAAGTAAATTATGATTTGTTGATCCATTTCTCATTGTGCTTAATCTTTCAATTGTGTATGCCTCACCTAATGTGTACACGAAAGTAATGGCTTCATTTCTGTTGTACTATTGAAGGCATATACTTTCTGTGGGGCAGCCATGTACAAAATGTCACAATCCCACATTTTTAGAAGGCACACGCCAAGCATGCCTGAATAGCTGTAAGTTAACCAGTCCTGCTTGGAGTTGTCGTTGTGCATCAGATGGTGGGCATCAGTTTGCACATGCCTGGGGTTGGTTGTGTCCATCACTTTATGTGAAAAAGTGCCACCAGTCAAACCCGCTACTGAGCTGTATGAAGAGACGACACGTGTAGTGCGCATATAGCACCCCCCCTCTCTGTTTGGTTCCTGCTGCATCAATTTTGGGCAGGTCCCAGAACATAGATGTTTTTAATATTGAAAGGATTTCACAAACGACAAGCCACATGCGCTCCGCACGCATTATCTCATCATACAGATGTTCTGCGTGTTTGCCTCCTGTTGGTCTTATACCACAATAATCTTTGGGACTTTTCATAGGGATAGGTCATTTATACCTCAAAAGGTGCATGTCTCCCATTTTAAAGCAAGTCCAGATTAGTATATCAGTTTTGACATTAGCGGGTGCTTTTTTAGTTCCCATATAGATACCTTTTTTTAACTGACATGTCGGAATTTGATCCCCATTTGGTATTGGCCACGTCATTTACATTGCTTTCAATGTATGGCACCAGGACCAACATTGATTCCTTGGTTTGTTTGTGTACAATGAAAAAATCCCAGAATCCCATGATGTTCCTTCTAGGCTTGACCACCCGTCTCTGAATGACTGCTCTCATCATGCACAATTGTGGCCCAGTACATGTTATTAGTTAGCTGTAAAATAAGTTCAACCAGTTAGACCCTACGTCTTGTATGTTGGTATGGTTGAAGCAGGCCACATACTGGTGAGATGGCGTCAATATCCGCACTGGTTTTGTGCCTGGAATGAGTATACCTCTTCTTTCGCTGGACTGCTCCAACCATCAAACCATGTTTTACCATTACATTACCATTAGCGCTTTACCAGTTGTGACCCATCTTTCCCTATGTATTGGAAATACATTTGGAATTGCGCTGTTCACATAGATGCATGTGTTTATTGCGTATTCTCTTTTATTATGTTGTATGGAGCCACACCATATATATAGTGTCTGTATATGGCTGATAACACCTAATATCACTGTTTATTTTCTGTAAATTTTTAAAAGAGATATCTAATTGAGTTTTTACATGTCTTTGAAAAACAGTACTGTGGACAGTCTGGAACCCTCTGAGGAGTCGTCTTCCGATGGGAGTGAAACTCCCGCAGTTTTTTCCCCTGCCATAAGTCCGGAACCGACGCCAGCAGAGGACCCGGAGGAATCGTCTCAGGGCCAGCAACAACCACTCTCCAGTCCACCCCGTGTCAGGCAGCCGCACCCAAGACGCCGCCGCCAAGTCCCTCCCTCCACCTCTGTGCCAGAGAGTCGGGAGGTTATTGACGCACGCGTCATTGATTTTCTGGCACAGAGGCGGAGTGACGGAGTGGAGGAGAAAATGCTTCGGGGATTGGCGCCCCTTATGAAGAAAGTGCCGGAACCAGATCACAATGTGTGCGTGGCTTCAATTGCTGTAGTAATGAAGATATTTGCAATCCCAAATCATGGGGACATTCTGGGTCGATTAAATAGCTGGATGATGGATCTGGAAAATGAGGGGCAACCCCAAATGGCCGGGCAATTTGTACGTGAAAGGCAACCGACGCAGGCGCCTTCTTTTGCCCCACACCCCCAGTACGGGCCACCCCATGGCCATATGCAAGGGGCAGCACAGGGCATTTTCCAGGGCAGTTTGCCCACTGTCCCACCACAGCAGGCTCAGGGAAGGCCACGGTCCTCCTTTCCGCCAGGGTCTTTTACTCAGGACCTGTTTGAGTTATAATTTTTTTGTTTTGGGGTTGGTTTTTCTGTTTTAATTTGGTTTGTTGTGTATTTTTGCCAAAAATATTGTACCTAACCTGTTTCGGTGCAGAATAGTTTCGCAAAAAAATCTTTTGTGCACTAAAAATGTGTCTGGTTTTATTTTCAAACATTCCACAAACCATTGACCTTATCATTTTGTCTATCATGCCAAAAAACACACACACAGTATCTCCAAATGCAACACTTTATTAAGATGCACCGCACCTTTAAATTTAATAACTTTCAAGATGAGGTATTAGAAAATTTTATGGACAAAATACTTGAAGTTTAAAGATGAAATAGTCTAACTAAATTTAGACCAAAGCATCATTTAAATTAATGTGTAGATCGAATAAAATATGCGATGTCCACAAAATCTCAGCCCGCAAGCCCACGTCAAGGGTCCTCATTACCTTGCGAGTCCCTACACTCCACTAATACAATAAATTCAAGTAATCTATCTAGAAAATAACAAAAAACTAACGAGCCCAGAAGATTTAAAAAACTGCCACGAATAGCGTCCCTCTGCCATGGCAAGGACCCCTCTGGGCTGTGAAAGTAGTCTGCAAAGAGTTCACGAACTGCAATGCCTGCAGTCCCTGGTCGTCTATGCAGGGTCCTTTCCAAGCCCAAATCTGAAGACGTTGGAAGATCTTCCAAGTCTACAGAAGAGGAAGCCTCGTGAATCCTGGTGAAGTTGTGCAGAACAACACAAGCTTGAATCACCAGGGTAGCATTCTCCGGATCCATCTGTATGGATGACAAAAACACCCTCCACTTGCTAGAGAGTATCCCGAAAGCGCACTCCACATACCGACGGGCACGAGTCAACCGGTAGTTGAAGATACGCCTCCTGACATCCAAACCACGCTTTGGAAAGGGCCGCATAACATGTGGAGTCAATGCAAACCCTTCATCCGCCACGATGACAAATGGAGCCGGCGGACGGGCATATCCGGGCAGTGTTCTGGACTCGGGCAGGGCAAGCTGGTTGGCATGAAGCCGCTCACCCATTCTAGAAGCACTAAAGATGCGAGCATCCGCAGTGCTTCCATAGGACCCAATATCTACCATTATAAACCGGTAATGACTGTCAGCAACAGCCATCAGCACTACCGAGAAAAACTGTTTATAATTGAAGAAACGGCTCCCTGAGTGTGGCGGCTTCTTCACACGGATGTGCTTGCCATCCATTGCCCCAATGCAGTTTGGGAACTGCGCAGAATTTTGAAAGCCCTCAGCGATCCGAAGCCAATCGTCCACCTTGGGCTGCGGCATCACCGTCTCTCGGAGCTGCTGCCAGATGACATGGCAAGTGTGTCGAACAATTCTCGAGATCGTGGAGGTTCCTAATAGAAACTCGAAATGCAGGGATGCAAAAGAGTTCCCAGTGGCAAGGAATCTGTTGAGAGAAAAAAAAAAAAAAAAGTAACGGAACAACAGAGTCTGGATTCCTTAACAACGTTCTATACACTACATGATTTTAAACCACACTATGTCTAGTGGAGCGTAACCTATGGGAAGGGCCTCTCTGTGTGCGCCCACACCCATTGTAAATTTGAGGGTTAACAAATATACACCCTAGACTTTACATAGCATTGATCTGCCGAAAGCACACAATTCAAGCGACAGGCAGCATGGAATTAATTCATGCATTGTCTAGCAAATGGTTAAAAACCAAAAGGCCCAACAATATTGTACTACAGTATTCCTGCAAAATTGTCTGGTGTGCTTTTGGCAGTAAAGTAGACAAATGATGGATGACCAGTCGCAACTCTGTCTGAAAACGGCTTGCCATCACTGCACCATGTCCATGGATGCTTAAACTAAATTATATTGGCAATGGGGAATACAAACCATACCAGAGCATCATTTGGGGTGGGGGCAGTACTAACACTAATTTTTAACATAAACAGTGTTTCGACCCTTTGGAAAATGCAGATAGTCATGTGCAAGGTTAGAAATCTGCGAGCAATAGGCATTATGTGAACGTTACAAGGAAATCTCAGGGGTTGGCAGCAGCACAATCCCCTAAAAAAGTGAACAGACTGGGATATAGACTTCTAATAGGGTGGTACACGCCGCTAGAGAACCTGACAGAGTGACCCAATTCGTTCACACACTCCTAAACACAAACGAATACACCTGTATTTGTGGAAAATTGTCTAGAAGCCAAAAAAGGCATGTAACAGCCTGCAGTAACATGGCTGAGTGACTGACTAAAAACACAATTTTAAACAAACTACAGGCGAATGGAGAGGAATCATGGAGTGTCTGGAGCCCTTTAGATGAACACACGTTTTAAAGCTGCTAAAATAAACCTAACCCCAAAAAAAAGAATCATATGTCGAAGGTTTTCAAGAGGTTAAATAAAAAAAAACACCCCCCAAGAAAAATAGGATTTAAAAAGAAGGGGACTTCAGGAAACAGTAGCACATGTCTCACAGCAGCCATTTTCGAGCACATGTTCCTCCTGACACAAGCAGTGCACATTACTGGTGCAACTTTACAAGTACTATACTGCTTACCTCAACGTGACGATGAGCCTTTCCTCCGGAGTAATGCTGCGCCTCATATTGGTGTCCATAAAGGCTAGGACAGTACGTAGAGACGACAGCAAGCGATCAAATGTACCCACTGACATCCGACAGAAGGCAAAGAACTTCTCTGGATGCAGCCGCAGATCTTGGTAGAGGGTATGGAAGTGTCCTTTCCGGTAGCGTTTGGAAACAATCGGATGGACCCAAAAACGTCGCCTTCTAGTCGGTTCATCATTCAACAAAGGAGGGCGCGGACCCCATTGCCGAGAAACGAGCCAATGCACTAAGACCTCTTCCTCTGAATCAGACATGGTGAAACAGCAAAGAGAGCAGCCAAAATAACCTCTGTACTCTGGAAAGACTACAGAAAATGGCCAGAAATGCATACTCAGGTGCCCCTGATTTATACCAGTATCCTGGGTGGAGATAGTAAAATGCAATTTTTTTCACCATTCCAGGATTTTTGACGGGCCGCAAAAAAAACGGTAACACGGACACACGGAAGCGCAACGGAAGCAAAAACGGCCACGGATCACGGAACAACGGAACCACGTTTTGCGGGACGCAAAAAAAAAACGTCGTGTGCATGAGGCCTAACTCTAAGAAACTATATGTCCCTAAATATGCATGAGCATTGTCCCTACACGCATGTTTCACTGCCAGGACATTGGGCAGTTCATCAGGGGAGATGATGTGAAATAAAGCAGGTCAATCCTAGATGAAGTGGTCAGGCCTGCAGACCGAAAATGACACGATCAGTCAAATGGTCAGTAGGTGCACGAAGGTGGTCGGCTCCTGTGTGGGCTACCCCATAGATAAGGGGTTAAGGATGATGCAGTAAGCAGATGAATGTAACTGCATGACGGGCGTCCCACATGCAGTTACATTCATCTGCTTACTGCATCATCCTTAACCCCTTATCTATGGGGTAGCCCACACAGGAGCCGACCACCTTCGTGCACCTACTGACCATTTGACTGATCGTGTCATTTTCGGTCTGCAGGCCTGACCACTTCATCTAGGATTGACCTGCTTTATTTCACATCATCTCCCCTGATGAACTGCCCAATGTCCTGGCAGTGAAACATGCGTGTAGGGACAATGCTCATGCATATTTAGGGACATATAGTTTCTTAGAGTTAGGGATAGGTTCCAGACAGGGTCGTCCTTTCAAGGACGAGTGCCCTGTGGTCAGGTTGCTACCACACTTTTTAGTTACAGGGTACCGGTTAGACAGCCATAGGAGTTCCTTAGGGACCCTGCACACATGTGTTCGACTGTCAGCTGGTTATTATCTCCCCAGTGATTCATCCGACCATCCATACAGGAAGAACGACTACTATAATATCGTGTGTTGAAGCAGCCGACGACCTCCCCTGGGTACCGGTAGGATACACTGGTTACCCTCTCAGTGCCGCCGCGCACTTTAAAAATTTATTATCAATATACTGAGATGACCATGGGCCACTGCTATTAATGGTCCTATACCGTGCTCATCTCTTTATATTTATTTTTCGCACATAGTATCTAGGATTTTATCAGAATATGATATTAAATGTTATGTTTTAAGATTATTCTTTCAGAGTGTTACATATATTCCGGATAATCTAGAAGGCAGATACACCTCGATCTGACCTCCTTGACCCTATTTATGATTTTTGACTAGCTTATTACAACCAAAGGCCTATAGCCATAATTTTTTTTATTTTACTTTCTTATATAGCACCAACATATTCTGCAGCGCTTTACGGACAATTATCATCACTTGCTGTCCCCAGTGGAGCTCACAAACTAATTCACCATCAGTATGTGTTCGTAGTGTATGAGAAATCTAGATGGAAACCTACACAAATTTGGAGAGAACCTACAAACTCTATGCTGATGTGCTCCTTGGTCATATTTGAACCTAGGACCGCAGTGCTGCAAGGCACCAGTACTAACCACTGAGCCACCATGCTGCCCATACCCAATTTAGTGTAGCTCTGGCCATGAAGCTGGTGCCTTAACTACACAGCGCCATCCATTCTGTGGTGGACAGACCTTGTATATGCAATGCTGCTCCCACTGAAGTGAATGGGAGCAGTGCTGCAGGCTAGATAATGATTTGGATAAGCCATCATTTGTAAGAAGCTGGACAACCCCTTTAAGAAATTATATGATATACCAGTGCAATTCCATGCAATAAATAGCATACAATTTTCCACGAAATTGTCCTGCTATTTAATGATGGATCCTTTTTTCAGAAGTTAAAAAAAATATCCTAAGCAATATTGCATAAGATCATCACTAGGGCACTGCAACAGAGGAAACTTCATGATGTGCAAAGTGTGACATTAAATTTAGGAAGGATCATTATATATTGTATAAATAAGGGCAAAACAAATTCTATTGGCGTCCAAGACAGGGGTTTTTGGAATGTCTCTCCACACTTCAGCCCTGAAGTTCTGCATGACAGCTTGCAGATGGAAGCTACAACTGCATTGGCTACTAAGAACACAGGTGGATTTAGTATTTGGGGAAGCCCATGATAATTAAAGTTATGCCTGTTGGCCCACATCACAACACTAATTTCCACCCTATCACACTGCTGAGCTTTGCCCCTGATGACCCTCTGAGCCCTTCTCTCAGCTTGGAGGTGCACCCTTGGCACTTCTGCTATTGCTCTACAGCTAGGAAGAGCACCCTTATTCCTGGACCCTAGTGCAGCTTAACCAGCTACCCATGTGGTATGTTGTTCTTGATGGCTTTTTTTTTTCCCAGCCAACTGCTTGTGGCCAGCAGAAGGCCCCCTTACCTCTGGGACCTTATTAGCTTGGATAGAAAGATAGATAAGACCCCAAAGTGATAGATTCCCGAGGTGATGCTCCTTGTTCCCTCCCTATAATCTAACTCTATGCAGCATAGTAAGAAGAATAAATTAATTTTGGATCACAATTGATTTCCTGAACACAACTTAAAAAGGGCTATTTCCTTTTTTTTTCAGCAACTTTTCCTTCTATTTGCAAAACATAGATTCCTGCGTATGGGCCTGCTGCTAGATTTCTAATGATATGAAATGTTTAAAAAAAAAAAAAAACGCTCTTCAATTATATTTTTCTTTTTTTATTGGTCCTTCATAAATAATGAATAAAAATAATATTGTCACTTTCCAAGAGTGGGCGCTCTAGACAAGCATTAGATTTTGGAATCTGCTCGCCAGTCTCCGTTTTACCACTGGCGTTCTAACAGCTGCTTTTGTTTCCATTGCTCAGAAATGATTAAATGTAGGGAGACGCTGCAGCTAAAAATATGCCTGGACTGGACGAATGCTATCTAATTTTTAATTGACTGCTTTCACCATCAGTGTGATTTGCCCCCCCCCCCCCCCCCTTTAAATGTACGGCACAACATTCACACGATGGCAGGAGCGCATACATATTCATGTGTTTAATGGTAAACATGTTAGTATCCATTCAACATACTAATCGGAGCAAACAAGACGCCTCCTTGTTTATAGCCACTGATTTCATTGCAGTAATGGCAGATTGTTGGCCCCTGGCTCTATTATATCCAGGCCTTGATGTCTTCTCTTTATATTTGGACCTTTTTGAAAAAATGAAAGGAATGTCAAATCTACCTCATAGCCAAAAGAGAAGGTGCAATGCTTAGCACAACATTATTTGTCTCTCCCTGAAATTGACTTTGGAAATACCCGTGCCTATGTTTGTGTGATAATAAGATTATTGCTGAAGACAATGGGCAATTAGATGGATCACATACTGGCACAGGTTAGTGTGGCAAGAGGCCACCGCTGCTCTTCTTCTTCTTCTTCATATAAAGTAATAGGGCCGTGCTTTGTAAAAATGTCAAAGACACCTTTCATCATCTGGTTATCATGCACCACCCTTCCTTATTCCCCAATGTAATTTCAGTTTTTCTAATTGTTTCCCTCCTGCGAAAATAACCCATCTGAAAAAGTTCTTTGACAATTGTGTCTTGTCAGAAACTTTGTATTCTGGAATAATGGGGCATCCTGCGAATAGAACCTATAATGTTCAGTATTTCCCATCTGCTTAATTTGTTATAAGCTTAATTGTCAATGTCGTTGTATAAGAAGACCACGCACTGCTGCTCACTCCTCTGAGCCTCTGAGCAAATATCTGGCATGGAAACGGACCATCAAGCTCCACAGATAGGTATCTCTCCTCTACCCAACCATCCTGTAGGAATCGCAACCATAGTGAAGCACTGACATCCTCTGTACATAAAAAATGTTTTATTATACTCACAATCAGAAACTTGATAAAAACGTATGTATAAAATCACAACGGTGCACAATCGCAGTTATCCCACGACCAGGGTTTCGCATACGCAGTTCTTCAGGATTAATTGTCAATGTGTATGTATAAAGGTGATGTTTATGGTATTATATGTTGTCAGACCTTAGGAACCTATGCATCATCTTATAATGCTATCACGTCCCCTTATGCAATAAATGTAGCAGGAAACCTAATAAACAGAAATTCTCATTTCTCAAGTAGCAGCATTCAGGTAATAACATGCAAGGCTGTACAGGGAACTCCAACTTCTGCATATCCAGCCTTACTTTATGCTCTAATAACTCATTACCTTAATTCAGTGAAGTGGTTTTTGGTTCCTTCCATTTGACCACATCATAACCTTACTGGTTGCCCTGTGTTGTTGCTCACCATACTGTACTCCACAGAGCAGGAGTAGACAATCATGAAGATTAGGTTATGATGAGCTACTGCTTAAAATGTAATGTTTTTGGTAAGGCCACAATAATAGAATACAAATGTTTGCAGCACCTTTCTTGCTATTGCTTTTTATTTAATAGAGCCACCAGATCGCCCCCTTTAAAAGTGCAAAGTACCACCTTTAAGCTTCCATTTATAATGCCATTAGAGTGTTTCCATTAAGGATATCACCAGAGTTCCCCATCAACAATGGTACCTGACGATCTTCACTGCCCTCTACCAGAAGCCCTAACATGCCTGGAATGAGGTAATGACTTAGAAGTTGAGGTAGGAGACTTAAAGGGAACCTGTCACCTGGATTTTGGGTATAGAGCTGAGGACAGGGGCTGCTAGATCGCCACTAGCACATCCGCAATATCCAGTCCCCATAGCTCTCTGTGCTTTTATTGTGTCAAAAAATGATTTTATAGATATGTAAATGAACCTTAGATGAGTCCTGTCTCCTCCATGCTTCAGAGATAAGTCCAGCGTTCTCTGACTCTGAGCCCAGCCACAACCACTGTGAAGGAGCCCAGCACCGCCCCGCATCCTCCCAATCTCCTCCTTGCTCCCCGACGTTACAAAGCTAGAACGCTGTAATCTTGCGATGCATGAGCTAACGCATGAGCAGTTCATTCCCTGAGGCTGATGCCATTACAGGGAAGGAACACTATGCCGACACTGTGCATGCGCTAGCTCGTGCATCGTGAGATTACGGCGCTCTAGCTTTGTGACGTCGGGGAGCAAGGAGGAGATTCGGAGTATGCGGGGCGGTGCTGGGCTCCTTCACAGTGGACGTGGCTGGGCTCCGGAAACGTTAGTAACAGCTCCTTGGGCTTCTTACTTGCCTAATTTACATATATATATAAAATCGTTTTTTTGGCACAATAAAAGCACAGAGAGCTATGGGGACTGGATATTGCGGATGTGCTAGCGGCGATCTAGCAGCCCATGTCCTCAGCTCTATACCCAAAATCCAGGTGACAGGTTCCCTTCAAAGATAAAGTATCTTGCATAGGCCATCAGAATGACCTGATTAGAGCACCTTCAAAGTGTCCCCATTTACTGTGCCATTAGAGATCTATCAGTAACAATGTCGCTGGAGTTCTTCCATTCTTAAATATGAATCATCTTGTGTAGGTCATTAGAATGCCCTGATTAGATTGCATTCAGAGTGTCCCTATTTACAGTCCCACCAGAGATCCTTCAGTAATAATGCCACCAAAGTTCTCCTATGTTTATAGATTAATTATCTTGCGTAGATCATCAGAGTACCCCGATTAGAGTGCCTTCATCGGGTCCCCATTTACTGTGCTACCAGAGAGGCTTCAATAACAATGGCACTGGAGTTCTTCCATTATTAATGTCCCTGGAGTTCCCTTTTTAATGCCACCAGAGTGCTTCCACTACCTCTTTTCCTAGAAGCAATATATAGGCCTGGAATAAGTTGATGGCTTGGAAGTAGAGATAAGTAAATCGCTTGTTCGTCAAACAGAGTTCTTGAGCAGCGAGGGGCTGTCACTGCTGCTCAAGAGGCTCTCCATCTTGCTTTATTGACAGGGCCGGACATCTCACTGAGCCCTGTAAATCTCACACCTGCTACTGGGGCAGCGACTGTGCATGTGCCACTACGCAGGAGTATGCACCGACAACAGAACCTCTGCACTTGGGCTGCTACTCAGAGCATGAGACTGTCAGGGCCAAATGACTGTTACTGTCAATCAAGTGGGAAAGGGGAGTCTCTTGAGCAACAGAACAATTCTGGCCTAAAGAGATTCTACCTGAAAATGATCTCTCTTTCTCTGAATTCTCAGGTAGACTATCCACAGTGTTAAACTTATTTTTCCCCCACGATCTACTCAGCACACATTGTCGAACTACTGGCAACCAATGATTGGCTAGCTTGAGCTATAGAGCCATTGTTTCCTTGTAAGGACAACTAGGAACCCTAAGGCCTCTTTCAGACGGGCGTTGCGGGAAAAGGTGCGGGTGCGTTGCGGGAACATGCGCGATATTTCCGCGCGAGTGCAAAACATTGTAATGCGTTTTGCACGTTCGAGAGAAAAATCGGCATGTTTGGTACCCAAACCTGAACTTCTTCACAGAAGTTCGAGCTTGGGATCGGTGTTCTGTAGATTGTATTATTTTCCCTTATAACATGATTATAAGGGAAAATAATAGCATTCTGAATACAGAATGCATAGTATAATAGCTCTGGAGGGGTTAAAAAATAATAATAATTTAACTCACCTTATTCCTTCTCTTCTGTCTTCTTTCTTTGCTGTGTGCAGTAACAGGACCTGTGGTGATGTCACTCCGTTCATCACATGGTCCATCACATGATCCATCACCATGGTAAAAGATCATGTGATGGATCATGTGATGACCGGAGTGACGTCACCACAGGTCCTGTTCCTGCGCACAGAAAGAAGACAGAAGAGATGCCGGCTGCGCGATCAAGTGGATTAAGGCGAGTTAAATTATTATTTTTAATTTTTTTAACTCCTCCAGCCCTATTTTACTTAGCATTCAGTTTTTTGAGAATGCTATTATTTTCCCTTATAACCATGCTATAAGGGAAAAGAATAATGATCGGGTCTCCATCCCGATCGTCTCCTAGCAACCGTGCGTGAAAATCGCACCGCATCCGCACTTGCTTGCGGATGCTTGCGATTTTCACACAACCCCATTCATTTCTATGCTGCCTGCATTACGTGAAAAATGCACAAAATAAAGCATGCTGCGATTTTCACGCAACGCACAAGCGATGCGTGAAAAATCAACGCTCATGTGCACAGCCCCATAGAAATGAATGGGTCGGGATTCAGTGCGGGTGAAATGAGTTCAACTCACGCATCGCATCCGCGCGGAATACTCGCCCGTGTGAAAGGGGCCTAAAACACCTCATGTATGTATGCAAGTTCAGCTGTATCTGTGCTATCCAGAAGTGGTTGAGAATTGGAAAGAATTTTTTTTACATAGTTTCATTCCCTGCGCTTTGAGTCCCTGTGAGAAAAGTGCATTACAAATATATGTCATTGTCATTCCATATCCTAAAATAAATGAATAAAATGTTAGATTTTCAGTTTGCAAGGGTGGTAACAGGGTGGAAAAGCAGCTGTCAAACAGTGCAGAGAGCTCTCAATCACCTTACCGCCTATTCGTAATACTTGCGCACAAGCGCACTTGCGTAATACTTGCGCACAAGCAACCGAACAAAATGATTCTACTCATAAAGAAGATTCAGAACTTCAGAATGGCTGAATCTACTCCATTCCCATGAACACTGTACATTCTGCATTTTCCATCAGTGTATGCAGTCAGTTTTCTACAGAATTTCATAATTGTAGCTAGGAATCTAGTGAGAATGGGGTATTTTGGGTAATTAAAATAAATAAAAAGGTCCTTATACATTAAAGGAGTTTTTCAATATTTTGATACTGATGACCTATCCTCAGTATAGGTCATCAGTATCTGATTGGTGGGGGTCTGACACTGTTTGAGAAGGTACTGACACTCCTGTGCACTGCGGCCTTCTATCAGCTTACAAAGCACAGCCCCAGAATGCTGAGCGTTAGGCTGACCGTGATACCAAGCACAACCGCTAAACAATGTACAGCACTGTGCTTGGTAAGCATGGAGAAGACCAATGTGCTCAAAGGAGTGTCGGTGACTTCTCAATATGAAAGCACAATGAAATTCCAGCACTCACGATTTTGGTAGCTAAAATCTTCGTCTTTTATTCAGGCAGTAGACATATAAACAGGACATCCACCCACAAGTGCAGCAACCTTGACGCGTTTCGAACAGTAGTTCTTAGTCGTAACAATGAGCAGTGTCTCCTCCGGCACCTTTATACCAGTCTGTACTAAAATGTAATTGCTTTTCCCCCCCACCTGAGGGGTGGGGGAGTGTAGGAGGCAGGGAACATTTTAACCTCTTGTTTTCCAGGTGAGGCACTGCTCATATGTTTCACAATAGAAAATTCATGCATCTATACAAAGTCACTGATTATTACAAAAATTTGTGTTGAAAAATAACCATTGAATAAAAACAGTGAACATATTAAAATTGTCAAAGAATGTCAATTGTCAGGATAGCATCAGAACACCATATTGGTTATATATAGCCAACTTATTTGTATGGATCCCCATATATTAGTGCTGTGTTGCTAATTCTGGCATGGATCCCTTTTCTCTATTACTGCTCTTGATTGAATTGAAAAAATGCATGCATACATAGCTATGATGAAAGGAAATGTGAAAAAACAGGAAAGTCATGAGTTAGTAGAAATACATAAGTTCATTTTTCTTATTGAGGCCATTTGGATGTCTGGTATTCAACTTAAAAATCCAAAAAGCCTCTCTGAGTCTCACTAAACGTTTAAAATCTCCTCCTCTGTTAGGTAATTTCACCTGTTCAATTGCAAAGGCTTTGAAATTGCGCACCTGGCTTTCGTGTTTACTAATAAAATGTTTAGCCGCATTGGATGTGTTCACACTATGCGGATTTTTTATGTAGTTGAGGTGCTCCAGAATTCGGACCTTAAATTTTCTAGTGGTACATCCCACATATAACATGTCACAGGCTATACATTTTATGATATATACCACCCCCATAGAATTACAATTAATATAAGATTTGATTGGATATATGTGTGAATTATTCGCATCGTGAAAAGTTTTGGTATTTACTGCGTATGTACAAGTGCGGCAGCGCAAACTTCCGCATTTAGTGAAACCCTTGTATATAAGCCAGGGATCCCGTTTATATTTGTTTCGATGTATGTACATGGAGGGTGATAAATCATTCCCTATAGTTCTTGGCAGTCTTGACACAATTCTACAACCTTGTTTTAGCGCACAGTGCAATATTTCGTCATCATGAAGAATAGGTAAATATTTTTTAATAATTTGTTGAATTTTTTCAAATTGTTTACTGTACGTCAAAACAAGTGTAGGTAAATTATCTTTTTCGTTTTTATTTACATTTATATCTGAACTCTCACTTTTTGATATCTGTTTAGAGATATTTTTATTTTTAGGAGTTGAAAAGAGTAAAGCTTCTCTATTTTTCTTTTTAGTTATAGCTAGGCCTCTGGATATCATCCAGTTTGGATATGCTCTTTGTTTTAATCTATTTATAATAGTTTGAGCCTCTATTTCAAAAGCCGCTGCGGTACTGCAGTTTCTGTAGGCACGTGTGAATTCTCCCACAGGAATTGATTTTATTGTGTGTAGGGGGTGATGGCTATTTGCCCGTAGTAGTGTATTTCCTGTTATTTCCTTGCGGTAGGTTTTAGTTTGTATGATCTGGTTCAGTTTTCCTGTAAGTGTTAGATCAAGAAAATTGATACTTTGCGGATGTTCCGTATATGTAAATTTTAAATTATATGTGTTATTTTCCAGATATTGCATGAAGTGTTGTATGGCAGGTACATCACCACTCCAGATAAGGAGCATATCATCGATGTACCTGCCATACCACACCACATGGTCCGCAAATGGATTTTTAATATTATATACATATGCCTCCTCCCAATAGGACATTGTTAGATTGGCCAGGGAGGGTGAGTACTTCGCACCCATTGATACACCAGATATCTGTACATAGTATATAGAGTTGAATGAAAAATAATTGTGAGACATCATGTGAAACATATGAGCAGTGCCTCACCTGGAAAACAAGAGGTTAAAATGTTCCCTGCCTCCTACACTCCCCCACCCCTCAGGTGGGGGGGAAAAGCAATTACATTTTAGTACAGACTGGTATAAAGGTGCCGGAGGAGACACTGCTCATTGTTACGACTAAGAACTACTGTTCGAAACGCGTCAAGGTTGCTGCACTTGTGGGTGGATGTCCTGTTTATATGTCTACTGCCTGAATAAAAGACGAAGATTTTAGCTACCAAAATCGTGAGTGCTGGAATTTCATTGTGCTTTCATATTGAGAATATACGGGCTTGCCGGCCTTTTCCGTGCACGCAGGTGGTGGAATAATTGGGTGAGCTGGACTTTTCTTTGTGCATATTCACACCGCTGGTGTAATCCGTGACTCACCCATACACCTGATGGTTGAAAAGCTACTTCGTATCAGGCAACACAGCATGATAGCTGTGAGGATTTAAACCCACGCAAAGTGTTATGCAACTTGTTTCACAATGGCCTTTTCTCTATTACCGGACCGCATGTCCAAAGCTGATTTGGTATTTTCTGAAAGTGATAAAAAGATGCAAGATGTCTATGATGTGAAAAACAGGATGTCCGAGTTGGAAAAGTTATTACTACAGGAAACAAGAGTATGGTGGGATCATACCACCCTGGTCAAATATCTACAAAAATCTATGATTCCTAGAGGCCTCAGGATCAAAAAAATACCTACAACGATTTATTCTGCTGATTTTATATCCCAATGGAATCAATTACTCTCAAATTGTTCATTACAACTCATGTCACTCATTGTAAAGTGTGAAAGTGAAAAGCTGCTACAACTACAAGATGAAATTGAACTTTGTAAATTATCTTTAAAACCTCTTGAATCTGGGGCAGATTTTGAAAGTTTGCAAACAGAAATGCTGAATAATATACATCATATGGAAGAATATATCACAGATATTAAACACAAAAAATTCCAGAGAGATCTATATGATTACAAAAAGGATCAAGTATATGAATGGGGTAGAAGGGAAAACCTTTACTCGACCCCCAGATCCATTTTGAAAAATAAAAACAAAAATAAATCAAAGCAAGATAACCGCAATTATAAATCAAAGTCCCAAAATAAATCACCAAGAGTGAGTTTTTCCTCTGAACTGGATACCGCTGACACCTCTGATGGCTCACAGGATTTACCACAAAGCCCTCAGCAAATCATGGAATATGGAGCGAAACCCAAACTGTCATACTATAGAAAATCTAAAAATATTAACCTGGAGAACAATAAAAATAAAAAGGAGGATACTGCAACAAAATCGTCAAAAAACGAGTGCGCCGGGCGGGACGTAAACACAAAAACGCCCCAAACCAGGTCAACACGCTACCAACAGAGATAGCTGACTGTGCACAATTAGATGTTATAAATTTGTCTGCCACAATCCTCTCAACTGAACAAATTGAAGTTCTCAAATTAGGTTTAAATTTTGTACCTTCTGTCAATTTTGATTTATTTTCTACTTTATTAGATATAAATAGATTTATAAGACAACTGACAGTGACCAGACATTTCAGTGATGTGGATATGAATGAGCCCATACGAAATATCGATCAGACATGTTCGGAAAGTAGAATTGAAAATGAATATTTTCATTTATCGTTCCAAGAACAATTGGCCCTAACATGTCTCACCGATCTTCAAGGGGAATCACTGGAATATGATAGATGTGTTGATGCTCAGAAATTTAAAATCACTAATCCGGATTTCTATCCTATCATGTCCAGAACCACCAATATGGACACCTTTCAAGATATCATAGAGAGGGAGCTAAAAGAAATACATAGTCACATCCAGGACGAGGGGGGATATACCAACCTGCCTATGAAATATAAAAAAGCAATCAAGGAACTAGCCGATAATGAACGTATTGTTATAAAAATGGCCGATAAGGGAGGTTCCGTCGTCGTCCTGGACTGTGACATGTACTGTGAACAAATGAATAAATTGCTCTCTGATCTCTCAGTATATCAAAGGTTAGATATTGACCCTTTACCCAAATATAAAGGGGAATTTTTTGAGATTCTGCGAAAAGGTTTGGAATATAATCACATTAACCAAAAACAATTTAATTATTTAAATGTAGAATTTACAGTTACACCCATAATGCATGCCCTCCCTAAAGTCCACAAGGGCCAATTTCCTCCCCCTCTACGCCCTATAGTCAGCGGGATTGGATCCCTAACAGAGAGGCTGGGTGAATGGCTAGACTGTAGTTTACAGCCCCTTGTCAAAAGAATCCCAGGGTATATTAAAGATACCACATCAATTCTGCAATCTTTTTATGACATGACCTGGGCTGAAAACTACAGATGGTTGTCCATTGATGTGGTATCGCTTTATCCATCAATACCACATCATGTGGCGATGCTAGCACTTGAATTCCATTTGCACAAATACAGCAATTTTTCTGAGGATTTTATAGATTATACTCTGGAGGTTACTCAATTTCTGATGTCTCACAATTATTTTTCATTCAACTCTATATACTATGTACAGATATCTGGTGTATCAATGGGTGCGAAGTACTCACCCTCCCTGGCCAATCTAACAATGTCCTATTGGGAGGAGGCATATGTATATAATATTAAAAATCCATTTGCGGACCATGTGGTGTGGTATGGCAGGTACATCGATGATATGCTCCTTATCTGGAGTGGTGATGTACCTGCCATACAACACTTCATGCAATATCTGGAAAATAACACATATAATTTAAAATTTACATATACGGAACATCCGCAAAGTATCAATTTTCTTGATCTAACACTTACAGGAAAACTGAACCAGATCATACAAACTAAAACCTACCGCAAGGAAATAACAGGAAATACACTACTACGGGCAAATAGCCATCACCCCCTACACACAATAAAATCAATTCCTGTGGGAGAATTCACACGTGCCTACAGAAACTGCAGTACCGCAGCGGCTTTTGAAATAGAGGCTCAAACTATTATAAATAGATTAAAACAAAGAGCATATCCAAACTGGATGATATCCAGAGGCCTGGCTATAACTAAAAAGAAAAATAGAGAAGCTTTACTCTTTTCAACTCCTAAAAATAAAAATATCTCTAAACAGATATCAAAAAGTGAGAGTTCAGATATAAATGTAAATAAAAACGAAAAAGATAATTTACCTACACTTGTTTTGACGTACAGTAAACAATTTGAAAAAATTCAACAAATTATTAAAAAATATTTACCTATTCTTCATGATGACGAAATATTGCACTGTGCGCTAAAACAAGGTTGTAGAATTGTGTCAAGACGGCCAAGAACTATAGGGAATGATTTATCACCCTCCATGTACATACATCGAAACAAATATAAACGGGATCCCTGGCTTATATACAAGGGTTTCACTAAATGCGGAAGTTTGCGCTGCCGCACTTGTACATACGCAGTAAATACCAAAACTTTTCACGATGCGAATAATTCACACATATATCCAATCAAATCTTATATTAATTGTAATTCTATGGGGGTGGTATATATCATAAAATGTATAGCCTGTGACATGTTATATGTGGGATGTACCACTAGAAAATTTAAGGTCCGAATTCTGGAGCACCTCAACTACATAAAAAATCCGCATAGTGTGAACACATCCAATGCGGCTAAACATTTTATTAGTAAACACGAAAGCCAGGTGCGCAATTTCAAAGCCTTTGCAATTGAACAGGTGAAATTACCTAACAGAGGAGGAGATTTTAAACGTTTAGTGAGACTCAGAGAGGCTTTTTGGATTTTTAAGTTGAATACCAGACATCCAAATGGCCTCAATAAGAAAAATGAACTTATGTATTTCTACTAACTCATGACTTTCCTGTTTTTTCACATTTCCTTTCATCATAGCTATGTATGCATGCATTTTTTCAATTCAATCAAGAGCAGTAATAGAGAAAAGGGATCCATGCCAGAATTAGCAACACAGCACTAATATATGGGGATCCATACAAATAAGTTGGCTATATATAACCAATATGGTGTTCTGATGCTATCCTGACAATTGACATTCTTTGACAATTTTAATATGTTCACTGTTTTTATTCAATGGTTATTTTTCAACACAAATTTTTGTAATAATCAGTGACTTTGTATAGATGCATGAATTTTCTATTGTGAAACATATGAGCAGTGCCTCACCTGGAAAACAAGAGGTTAAAATGTTCCCTGCCTCCTACACTCCCCCACCCCTCAGGTGGGGGGGAAAAGCAATTACATTTTAGTACAGACTGGTATAAAGGTGCCGGAGGAGACACTGCTCATTGTTACGACTAAGAACTACTGTTCGAAACGCGTCAAGGTTGCTGCACTTGTGGGTGGATGTCCTGTTTATATGTCTACTGCCTGAATAAAAGACGAAGATTTTAGCTACCAAAATCGTGAGTGCTGGAATTTCATTGTGCTTTCATATCAAGAATATACGGGCTTGCCGGCCTTTTCCGTGCACGCAGGTGGTGGAATAATTGGGTGAGCTGGACTTTTCTTTGTGCATATTCACATCGGTGACTTCTCAAACAGCTGATCAGAGGACCCCGCCCCACTGATCAGATACTGATGACCTATCCTGAGGATAGGTTATCAGCATCAATATAGCTGATATAGCAAACTATAGTATTCCAGATGAGAACCAAAGATATAAGGCTGGATTTAGGCATAGGCCGTATGACATATGTGTGAGCTACATGTCAGACAAGAAAAAGGTTTCCACCTGCAAATTGTAAGTGCACGCTAAGCTCTTGGGAGGGGGGTTTTGTCACTGATATGGATTCCTTTAGATAAGTGGCTGTGGCTGTCATGTGGCATTATAGCATATTTAAAGGGATTGTGTAATCTCAAACATTGGTGGCATATTGCTAGGATATTCCACCAATGTCAGATAAGTATGGTTTCTATGACTGGAACCTCAATTATATCCAGAAGAGGTCCCCAAAAGTTAAGAACAGCGCACCACACATGCGCAGCATGCTCTCCAGTCACTTCTATGAAAGCACTCTGCTATTTACAGAACTCCTATAGAAGTGAATGGAGGATGGCCACGCCTGCATGGTGAGCACTCCTTCACTTTTGGGGGCCCATTCTGGAGATAGATGCAAGTCCTAGAGGGAGACACGCACCTATCTGACACTGGTGGCATATCTTATATGACCAATGTCTCAGAGATAACTCTTTTAAAGGACATTTGTACTTTGTCCTGAAAAAATGTTGAAGGGTCTTTTGCCCCTTTCTTCTTAAGATAGGCAGAGTTACTTTAGATCAGATCCCATGATCATGAAGTGATGTATTTCCTAGCTATATGCAATTATCTCTTAAAGAGGCTCTCCAGGAATTATTTAAAATGGCCACAAGCAACCTGTCCTAGAATGTGAGAGCCCTTTCATCATCTGAGGTGCCACTATCTAGAAAGGTTGCATTTACCAATTTTGGTCCTCTGGAGAACCACTATATTTATATGGGAAAATGCATCTGGACAAGTTTGGCTTTAGTTTTTGCAGAGTAAATATGCTAGGCACTGAAAAGGGTTTAGCCACGAGAAGTGGGGTCACCCCTTTTGGGGAGAGTGCTCTGCTTGTAGGAAGGGATAGCTTAGGGATTGTTTGAGGGACAGTATCAGCAAAGTCCTCAATTATCCATGTGATCATACAATCCTACCTACTTTAACATTTAATCCTTCATCAATGTTTCATCACAACGACCCCACTACGCAAGGCTGAACGTTGGACAATGGTCATTTGTATGCACACAGCAGAACTGTAATATGCCAAATGATAGTCCCGTCACGTATGCTAGTATTGTTGACAGATAAGGGTACACTTATCGGCTTTACACTTGTCAGCTTTACAGCCGCTTACCTCCCCTTCGTATATCACCTCAGTCCTGTGGTTTGCTTCAGACTGGATAAGTGGGGCTCGTCGAATACGGCTTATTCCGTTGTTGTATTCGGTGGCCGGGTTTGTCGACTGCCGATCGCTTACCTCTAAGCTCTGTTCTCTTGCGGTACGGAGGGAGCGTGAGGAACCCACGGTTGGTATAGAGGGCTGGCGTCTCACGTTGTTCTGTTTCGTATCCGCGTTAGATGGTTGCGGAGTACTACTTACGTCACTTCCTGTGACGTGTTCTTTCTAGTGCGTCCGATACCTCCAGGCTATAGTTTTCGGATATTAGAGGTTACAGTGCCAGAATCCTATTTGCATGGCCATGCAATTGAAGAAATGCCGACAGGTATATGGCGTAATCCCAGACGCGTTTTGGGAGTTGTCACTCTCCCTTCCTCAGTGGTTGCGCCATACCTGTCTCGGACCAACTTATATACTTCCCCAGGTTGTCCTCAAAACCTGGAACGGACTTCTGGATACAGTATTTCCGTTTCTGTGCACTTTAATGTTGGGGCTTCTAATTTTCACAGTCTGGTATTTATTTTCTGTATCTTTCTTGGCAATACCCGATTTGAATATCGGTAGGTGTATAATGTCCTTTCAATTATTTGAATATGATGTAAATTTTCCCACTATAGTGAGTGTAGGACTGGTGCCACATCACTGAAAGCATCCCATTTAAAACCATAAGTGATAATAGGTACTTATAATGACTACTTCATTCTTTACACTAGATAAAATATATAATAAATAATATATATATATATAAAGATAAAAATATATCAATAATATATCAATATATCAATAAATACAAATATGAATGGTGCATATTTCGTACGATATGATCCAAGGTACCGATGGCGGATATGGATATATAATTTCTATAATATATGTCCAGGCACATAAGAGCCACAGTCTTACCGACAATGGCAACGCTGATAGGAGATCTCCAATTCTAGGAAGGCCACAGTGACAGAAACTGGTTTTAACCTATAGCCCTCCAGCAAATAAAGGACACCCTCACAAGAAACCAAAAAGTTCCAACTCTGAGTTCAGTCCTGATGGTAGCAGGCTACCAAACTCATATATTTTTCGTGACTCCCTCCTGGACATTTGCTTGATATAATTGCCTCCTCTCCAGTGTTGGTCTACCTTTTCCAGCGCCATAAAGACGAGACTGGCTGGGTCACTGTTGTGGACACAGTTGCAGCCTATAGTGAAAAAAATGAGGTCATATATAAGAGACACCACCCATATCATCCAGACCTTAGAATGTCTGGATGTCCAACCAGAGTGGATCATGGGGACCCTAGATGTACAATCTCTTTATACATCTATTGATCATCAACAGGGTTTGACTGCAGTGCGACAACAAATAGAAAGAGAGGGAGAGTTAGAGGAAACCCATATCCAGTTCATCATTGATGGTATGAGATATATCCTCAACCACAACTATTTTTGTTTTGAGGGTGTATATTATCTGCAGAAGTGTGGGACTGCCATGGGGACCAGGTTCGCCCCCAGCTATGCCAACCTATTTTTGGCAGAGTGGGAACATCATTCCATCAGACCCAGGCTGGGGACGGACCTGGCCCTATGGCGTCGCTACATTGATGATGTGGTGTTCATTTGGAAGGGTGGAAAAGATGCTCTTGATCTCTTTTTGAAGGAGATCAATGATAACCAACTAAATCTGGTTTTCAATGCCACAGTCAAGGAGGAGACCGAATTCCTTGATCTGGTGATTAGAAAACAACACAATCGGTTTGTCTGCCACACCTTCTTTAAGCCAACAAATAGAAATGGCTTCATCCAATATTCCAGCTGCCACCTCCCAAGATGGCTTGACAATATTCCTACTGGCCAGTTTCGTAGGGTCAGGAGGAATTGTACGGAAGATCTACGTTTTGAGGAGGAGGCAGCTGGAATGTGTCAGCTATTCCGGGAGAAGGACTATCCGGATTAAATAGTAAAAAAAGCATTGGAAAAAGTCAGGAAATTAGACAGGCAAACCTTCTTTGTTAATCAAGTGGATACCAAGAATAAAACATCCCAAACATCTCAGACAGGTGATGAGATCAGCAACAGAATCATTCTCCCTTTTAATGATGACCATAGAAAAATACAGCAAATAGTAAAGGCACATTGGCATCACATACTGAGTGATAGGGTGATAGGTCATCTCCTACCTACATCTCCAAAAGTTATATTCACTAGGGCACCCAATTTGGGTATTACAATAGCTCCCTCCGTGAAATCTGGAGAGAAAAAAAGAACATTGATGGGAACCTGGATGGATTTAAAAGGTTTTTTTAAATGCGGCAAGTGTATCGCATGCAGAATTAACAACAAACCCCGCAAGACCATTACAGTCCCCTCTACACAGAATACGTTTGTTTGGGACATTAAAGATTGCCTCACATGCAACTCTACCGGTGTGGTCTACCTGGTCCAGTGCCCGTGCAATAGACAATATATAGGCAGAACCAAACGGTTACTAAAGACGAGACTGGCTGAACACATATCCAACATAAAGAAAGGCTATGACAAACATTCCTTATCCAAGCATTATAAGGAGGTCCACAACAGTGACCCAGCCAGTCTCGTCTTTATGGCGCTGGAAAAGGTAGACCAACACTGGAGAGGAGGCAATTATATCAAGCAAATGTCCAGGAGGGAGTCCCGAAAAATATATGAGTTTGGTAGCCTGCTACCATCAGGACTGAACTCAGAGTTGGAACTTTTTGGTTTCTTGTGAGGGTGTCCTTTATTTGTTGGAGGGCTATAGGTTAAAACCAGTTTCTGTCACTGTGGCCTTCCTAGAATTGGAGCTCTCCTATCAGCGTTGCCATTGTCGGTAAGACTGTGGCTCTTATGTGCCTAGACATATATTATAGAAATTATATATCCATATCCGCCATCGGTACCTTGGATCATATCGTACGAAATATGCACCATTCATATTTGTATTTATTGATATATTGATATATTATTGATATATTTTTATCTTTATATATATATATATTATTTATTATATATTTTATCTAGTGTAAAGAATGAAGTAGTCATTATAAGTACCTATTATCACTTATGGTTTTAAATGGGATGCTTTCAGTGATGTGGCACCAGTCCTACACTCACTATAGTGGGAAAATTTACATCATATTCAAATAATTGAAAGGACATTATACACCTACCGATATTCAAATCGGGTATTGCCAAGAAAGATACAGAAAATAAATACCAGACTGTGAAAAACCAGACTGTGGAAATTAGAAGCCCCAACATTAAAGTGCACAGAAACGGAAATACTGTATCCAGAAGTCCGTTCCAGGTTTTGAGGACAACCTGGGGAAGTATATAAGTTGGTCCGAGACAGGTATGGCGCAACCACTGAGGAAGGGAGAGTGACAACTCCCGAAACGCGTCTGGGATTACGCCATATACCTGTCGGCATTTCTTCAATTGCATGGCCATGCAAATAGGATTCTGGCACTGTAACCTCTAATATCCGAAAACTATAGCCTGGAGGTATCGGACGCACTAGAAAGAACACGTCACAGGAAGTGACGTAAGTAGTACTCCGCAACCATCTAACGCGGATACGAAACAGAACAACGTGAGACGCCAGCCCTCTATACCAACCGGGGGTTCCTCACGCTCGCTCCGTACCGCAAGAGAACAGAGCTTAGAGGTAAGCGATCGGCAGTCGACAAACCCGGCCACTGAATACAACAACGGGATAAGCCATATTCGACGAGCCCCACTTATCCAGTCTGAAGCAAACCGCAGGACTGAGGTGATATACGAAGGGGAGGTAAACGGCTGTAAAGCCGACAAGTGTAAAGCCGATAAGTGTACCCTTATCTGTCAACAATACTAACATACGTGATGGGACTATCATTTGATATATTCAACATTGGTATATCACCAGAACCTGTGGAGTTACACCTATTATTGCTATCTCTTGGGGCTTTTCTTGGACTCCTATGGACATTAGGCCATACCAGGCCCTTTCATCATTTTCACATAGGATTGATAGAGATTGCCAATCGTCTGACATCAATAAGTATCCCATTGTGGCTATCTGAATACATGTGTATCATTTTACTGTATTGTTTTATTCATTTTATGGCTAATTAATTATATCAATTTCTTAATAAATGTGTGCCAATTGTGAGAGTGCTCGTCCTCACACTCTTTTTTAAAACCTTATCTATTTCTGAGAGGTAGGGTGTCCTCTCTCTGGATTCGTAGCACCATACCATAAAGCTACATAGGAGAGCAGCCACCACCAATTTTACTTTTCCAATCAGAACTGTAATATGGACTAATATTTTTGTCCTGTCTGGACCCTTTGTATCGCTCCCTAATTTTGTCAACTCTGAATTTATCTTTTAAATACACTATCTGCACGTGGGGAAGTTATGTTTAGAATTAGGGTATTTAGGATATTGGGATAGAATGTGAGGAGGTATGGTTGCCTTCACTTGTAGAGCTACCTAGAGGGGTGAGGGTCCACACCACTCTGCTCTACAATAAATGCTAATGATGTGATGCTGTCTACACTATACCATTATGGCTGAGTGGCCTCACAGGAACGCTCACCAACAGGGGCGTAACGATCACAGTCGCAGAGGGTGCGACCGTGAACGGGCCAGGTGGGGGGAGGGGGCCTGCTGCACTTACATGTAATGGGAGCGCTCTGATGGGGCCCAGCATGAAGTACAGTGACAATTTCGGGCCCCCTCAGAGCTCTCTTCAAACATGTATAATATGCGCCCCGGGCACAATGGCAAGGGGGGGTGCAGAGGCAAGGGGTGGCGCGCGCACTCACCGGCAGTTCTTGTTACTGCCAGGCTGTTGTCTTCAGAGTGAAGCAGGGAGCTCTCTCTGCTCCCTGCTTCACTTTTCTTCTGAGCTCCGGCGCTCCACCTGTAGGCTGCACATCACGCTGCTGACTGTGGGAGAAGCGCTGAAAGCCCGGCAATCGGCCTCCAGCACAGCCAGCAGCGCGATGTGAGTGTGGGAGTGCGTCATCCGTGAAGAAGGTAAGTATGTGTTTTTTTTTCCATAAAGCTGCAGACTGTAGGCAAAAGGGGGGCCGCAACTAGAGTGAAGGCATCTTCACTGAGGGGCACCTAATCTGGAATAACTACTTTGAGGGGGCACCTAATCTGCCATAACTACTTTGAGGGAGCACCTAATCTGGCATAACTACTGTGATTGGGCACATATGTGGGCATAACTACTGTGAGGGGGCACAAATCTGGACATAACTACTATGAGGGGGCATATATGAAGGCATAACTTGTGTAACTACTGTAAGGGGGCACATAATCTGACATAACTACTGTGAGGGGGACATCACTGGGCATAACTACTGTAAGGGGGCACATATCTGGGCATATTTACTGTGAGAGGGGCACATATCTGGGCATAACTACTGTGAGGGGGCACATATCTGGCCATAACTACTGTGAGGTGGCACATCTCTGGTCATAACTACTGTGAGGGGGGAACATATCTTATATAACTACTGTGAGGGGACACATACTGTATCTGGGTATAACTACTGTGAGGGGGCACAAAATTAGGCATAACTACTGTGACAGGAACAAAGGTGTGTATCACTGCTGTGAGGGGCCACAAGGAGGACATAACTTTTGTGAAGGGGCCACAAGGTGGTATTAATTACTGCAAGGGGCCACAATGTGGGCAATAGAACTGTGAGGGAGCACTTAGGGGAAATGTCCTAGATTACCCTGCTATACATTGGCATGGTTCAGTCGTACAGGCCAGCACAGCGCCCCCTGCTGGTGATTTCACAGGGGCAATCACCATCCCTTCCTTATGTAATTATTCTTTTTTTCTCTATCACCACAGAGACATTGTTCTGGATCCAGTGGACATCACGCCAACAACTCGGGATTAGGTCGGACCAGATTTTATTAGGACTGGGAGAGTGTAGCCATACAAGTACCAGAGAGTAGGGTGTAGTGATGCCTCACCCCCCCCCCCCCCTTCCCCCTAAGCAGCTTTGCAACGGGAAGGCAACCAGTCATCCTCATATTTGAGGACAAGTTGCTGCTGGACATTTTGAATCACTCCCTCAGAATACATTTAAGATAGGAATATGCCTTTAATAAGATGCTTCTAGCCTTTCAGACTTTCTACACAATTTGTATGCTACTTTACTGTAGTTATTAGTTATCAAATTTCAAGTAAAGGAAATAAATGTATCTCTTCTCTATATTCAGACTAATTATTTTACTGTGTATTTTCTTTTAAGGCCACTATTAGTTATTGAGAATATTTAGACTTTTTAATGTAAGCCCGGAAACCTCTAATTGTGGGACTTCTTTAATAACATAGTTTATAAGGCCGTAAAAAGACATCTGTCCATCCAGTTCAGCCTGTTATCCTGCAAATTGATCCAGAGGAAGGCAAAAAAAACCTGTGAGGTTGAAGCCAATTTTGCCTACTTAAGGGGAAATTAATTCCTTCTCGACTCTAATCAGGCAATCGGAATAACTCCCTGGATCAACAACCCATCTCTAGTAGCTATAGTTTGTAATATTATTACGCTCCAGAAATACATCCAGGCCCCTCTTGACCTCTTTTAGAGAACTCACCATCACCACCTCCTCAGGCAGAGAGTTCCATAGTCTCACTGCTCTTACCGTAAATAATCCTCTTCTATGTTTGTGTACAATCCTTCTTTCCTCCAGACGAATAGGATGTCCCCTTGTCACAGTCACAGTCCTGGGGATAAATAGATGATGGGAGAGATTTCTGTACTGACCCCAGATATATTTATACATACTATATTTATTAGATCTCCCCTCAGTCGTCTTTTTTCTAATGTGAATAACCCTAAGGCATCTTGCCCACGATCGTGAGGGCTCCGTGCCCATGCTGCAGACCACATACGACGGTTCCGCAATACATGGGTCACCAGCCGCGTGCATTCCGCATCATCATCAAATCCGGAGATGCAGTGCGGAACGGAATGGAAGCAAGGAACAGAACCCCACGGAAGCATTATTGAGTGTACTTTTACATTAAGCATTTCGTCTGACAGTTTATTTTCCTCAGTGAATACAGTGGAGAAAAAAAAAAAATTTAATAGCTTTGCTTTCTCCTTGCTGCTCTCTGCAACTCCTCCCTCATTACTCTGTAGAGAGCCGGCACCTTCAGATTTATTCTTTTTACCATTTATATAATTAAAGAACATTTTAGGGTTAGTTTTGCTCTCTTTGGCAATTAATCTCTCGGTCTCTAGTTTGGCTGCTTTTATTTGTTTTTTTTTTACATATTCCATTTTTTTCCTTATAGTTTTTCAGTGCTTCCTCTCTACCCTCCTGTTTTAGTTATTTAAATGCTTTCTTTTTGTCATTTATTGCTTTCTTTACAGTTCTATTTATCCACATCTATTTTCATCTATTTTCTTGTTCCTTAATCTTTTATTCCCATAAGGTATGTACCTCTCACAATTAGATTTTAAGAGGCTGTATTTTTATTTTTGAGGACTTTGTCCCAGTTAGTTAGGTCTATGGCCTCTTTAGTTGGCTAAATTTTGCTTTTTTTAAGTTTGGTATTTTTGTGCCTCTCTGTGGAAACACTCTTGAATGACAATTGGAAGGTTATTACTTTATGGTCACTATTTTGCAGGTGTTCCCAACCTGCACATCTGTTGTTCTTTCAGGTCTATTGGTTAATACTAAGTCCAGTATGGCGGTCCCTCTAGTCGGGTCCTGAACCAGTTTGGAAAGGTAATTGTCTTTGGTTATTGCCAAGAACGTCTTTCCTTTATGAGATATACAGGTTTTAGTTTCCCAGTCTATATCTGGGTAGTTGAAGTCCCCCATAATAACAACCTCTTTATGATATGCCGCCTCGTCTATCTCGTTTAGTAGCAGATTTTCTGTGGATATATTAGGTGTTTTATAATTAACTCCTATTAGTATTTTATTATTGTTTTTGCCTCCATGTATTTCTACTGACAGTGACTCCACATGTTCATGTCCCTCACTTATATCTACACTTATATCTACTCGGACTGTGGGCTTTAGACAGGACTTTACATAAAGGCAGACCCCTCCCCCTCTCCGGTTTTTGCCATCCTTTCTAAACAAACTGTAACCTTGTACATTAACTGCTCATTCATAGTTATCATCCAGCCATGTCTCAGTTTTTTCCACTATGTCATTGTCCTCCTCACACATCACTAATTCCAGTTCACCAGTCAGGCTTCTGGCATTAGTATATATACAATTAACAGGTTTATGTATATTTTTTACCCTACACCTTTCCTTCTGAACTGTTCTAGTCCCTCTTTCCATTCCTCCCCCAGTCCCATTACCTTGCCCCTGTCTTCCCATCCTATAAAGTAATTACCCTCTCCCCAGTCCCTAGTTTAAACACTCCTCCAATCTTCTAGCCATCTTCTCATCCAACACAGCTGCCCCTTCTCCATTGAGGTGCAGCCCATCCCTACTATAGAGCCTGTAGTCGACAGAGAAGTCAAACCAGTTCTCCAGGAACACAAACTCCTCCTTCCTACAGTTCTTGAGTCACTTGTTAACCTCCCTAATCTACCGCTGCCTTTCTTGTGTGGCTCGTGGTACAGGTAATATTTTTGGAAAACACTACCTTTGACCTTAGGTCCTTGCCCTAAGCTTGTGACCTAAATTCCTAAAATCATTTTTAAGGACGCTCCACCTACCTCTAACTTTGTCATTGGTTTCGATATGGACCATGACTAATGGATCTTCTCCAGCCCCTCCCAGTAATCTTTCAACCTGATCCGCTATGTGTCGAACTTGAGCACCAGGAAGACAACACAACGTTCGACGATCTGTTCCCCTAATAATTGAGTCTCCCACTATGAGCACCTGTCTGGCCTGCTCTGCTCTCCTGGTCCTCTGCTTACTGGAGCTGACATTCCCCTGACTGGCAGAGGAAAGGTCCGGCTGCAGCAGTGCTCTCCCTGAACTAACATCCCCCTCATCTGCCAACCTTGCAAACTTTTTGGGGTGTGTCAGATCAGGGCTAGCTTCCCTGGCACTCTTCCACATCTACCCCATAGAGTGCTTGCTCAGTGAGCAGCAAACTCTTTTCCAAATTGTCAATGCTTCTCAGTGTTGAAACTCGCCTGTTAGATATACGATGTGCGATTACAAACAGCAATTTGCTCACATTTTGAACAAAGATATGCACCCTCAAACGGCTGTTCTAGAGCTGCATACATTAGACAAGATGTGCACTGGATAGCGCTGTCAATAATGTAACACATACTAAATGGCGATTAAGCAAGAAAAGAGAAAAAATACAATATAATGCAGTGAGAAGAATCTAGCTTACTGTAGTCCCCTTAAAAAGTCCCTGAATCTCAAGTCACATAATCTAAAGTCACACACTTAATACAAACACACACTGGAAATCAAACACGCGAACGCTCACAAACTCATGTAGTTTGTCTGCTTGTATAAGTGCAGCTCTCAAACCAGACTGCTTTTTTTTCCTCTGGATTCAATGGACTGAGCTGCCCTCAAGACTGGCTATTTAACTTCTCTTAATTAGATAGCCACACCCTAATTACTTACCTGTGACACACCCTGGAGAAGGAAGAGAAAAAATAAAAATAAAAAAATGTAATCACAGTATACTCTCAGCTGCTATGAAATAAACCTGGCAGCAAAAGCAAGTCACAGTGTATAAACTAGACTACACTGCCCTGACTTGGTATAGAGTACAATAAAAAGTCAGGCACAGCCACTTAGCAATGCACACAAATAATTTAGCTCTCACAGATACTCCCTCACGTAATCTAAAGTCACACACTTAATACAAACAAACACTTGAACTCGAACACGCGAATGCTCACATACTCGCGTTCTTTGTCTGCTTGTATAAGTGCAGCTCTCAAACCAGACAGCTTTTTTTCCTCTGGATTCCTGTTCAGCTTAAATAGATGTCACAGAATCAAATATAGTTATCATTTTCATTTAAAGCATTAAAGTAAAAATGATTTAATCTTTTACATCAACTGGCACCATGTGTCAGGATCTAGATAATGTGCATCGATCTTTGAGGACGGCACGGCAGCATATAGAAAGCAGAACTTATACTGAAAGTTGTTGATTATTCTACATACAGAAGTAATACTAACAGAGCTTTGCATTGACATGTAATACATAAAATACAAATTAATAAATTAGGCTAACGAAAATATGATCATTGGTAATCCTAATATATTAAAGGAAATGAAAAACAAACAGTAGAAACCTAGAAAAGGATATATAAATTCTGCATGGGCACATACAGAGTACATCCATCTGTGCTTGTTGAATAAATTATTTCATTTCAATTAAAGTGATTATTAGTGTTGGGCGAGCATGTCGGCTGAACACCACGTGCGCTAGGCTACGCAGCCAATAAACGCGCGGGAAAGTTTTGGAACTCACTGTAATGCTGTATCCATGTTGGCTACTGGCATTACAATGATTGGCTGGCCGGAACTCGTCATCGGGTGCTATATAGCACCCGATGACACGTGGTTCGGCTCAGTCTTAGGGAGAGCTGCAGCAGAAGGGACAGATAGTGTAGGGACAGGATTTTTTTTTTTATGTTTTTTTAGGCAGGGTCTGGTCTTGAAACGTGTTAAAATCTGGCTGCAATATATATTATTAGGGCAACTTGCGCTAAATTGCGTGCAATTGTTTGGCCACTGCTGACAGTGACAAAACCTCTGCTACATCTGTTGTGTTACATTTGCGCATCCTAAATATCTGTGACAATTAGTGCAATTGTTTGGCCGCTACTGACAGCGACATTATCTGCGCTACATCTCCTGTATAACGTTGCGCATCCTAAATATCAGTGACGTTGTTACGGTCCCTTCTGTGACAGATGTGAGTAGATGAAGGAGACTGGCAGAGCGTGGAGGAATCTAACAGCCTCTTTGATTACTCTTTATTCAGTGTTTGTTTGTGACCTCATCCCCTGTTTCAGGTGTAGCTTAGTACTCATTACTCTACCCTATTTAGTGTTGCCCCACCCTTCTGACTGTGCGATAGATAGCTTCATTTGGGTTTGGTTGAGCTGGTGTGAGGTCGTCATGCTCGTCCATCACTACCGAAGTTAAGTGTTGCGTTTATTTGTGTTTTGTTTTCCCTTCCTTGCTTGTTACTAGGCCTCAGGGAGATGCCTGTTCCTTCATCTGGGAAGGAACGGATTGCCTCAGCCCTGACAATATTCTTAGGGCATCCAGAGTCCTAGGTTCCAGGGTATGGGCATTTATACTTTCAAGGGGTGCCTATACGGTTATGAGTAAGGGCCAGGAGTACGGTTACTAGGAGGTGACCTTTTCCTGTCCCTAGCGTTGAGGCCTAGTGGCTTTCCCTTTCCCTCCTGGTTTTAAGTTTGGTGTTTCCTCCTATCCCTCATCCGTGACAGACATTAAGTGTAATTTTTTCGCCGCTGGCCTACGCTACATCTCCTGTTTAACGTTTGCACATCCTAAATATCAGTGACATTCAGCTTAAGGTTTTCGCCGCCTGTGACAGCGACATTACCTGCGCTACATCTCCTTTATAACATTTGCGAATCCTAAATATCTGTGACATTCAGTTTATTTTTTTTGCCGCTGGTGATAGCGACATTACCTGCGATACATCTCCTGTATAACGTTTGTGCATCCTAAATATCTGTGACATTCAGTTAAATTTTTTTGCCGCTGGTGACAGCGACATTACCTGCACTACATCTCCTGTAAAATGTTTGCACATCCTAAATATCAGTGACGGGGGCGTGGCTAGCTAGGCATGTGAGTGGTCGTATGCTGAGAGAGCTCCCGCATCTACCCGTTCATTTATCCTGTTTAACCCTCGATTTCACGAAATTATTTAGCCTGAGCAGTCGGGGATAGGAGACGTATTCGTGGCTGAGGCTCTGGCGAAGGTGACAGGTGGCCATGTCAAGAAAGAGAGACGGCAGAGGCGCAGACAAGGAGTCCCAAGATGGCGCCGGGATGGGCACGCCGAAGCGGTGGGACCGCGCTGCAGAGCTGCAGAAGAAAGAGGCAGCGAAATTGTGCCAGTTTGTAAGATCCTCGCAGGCTTCTAATAACAGGCAGCGTCAGGAGTTTCAAGACACTGGGTCCTTGGACCAAGGGGACGAATCGGAACCTGAAAGGCCAGAACCCGCTGCAACCACTCGGCAGAGCGCCAACAGATTTGCGGCCCTGCAGTCGAAAGGTGAGGAGCTGAATCGTGAAGCCTGTGACTCGGACTCTGGGGAACCCACCCTCAAAGATGTGCTGCATGCCATTTCTAAATGTGGCAAGTCCCTGAATGCTCTAACAGTCCAGGTAGGCGCTATTAAAGAGGACATTTCTATTATAAAACACGATTTTTAAAAGCTGGCGGAACGTACCACTGCCCTAGAGGATAGAGTGGGAGAGGTGGAGGATGAGGTACAACCTCTAAAGAGGGATGCGGCAGAACATGCCAGAATGCTGAGTGTACTGTCGGCTAAGCAACAAGATATGGAGAACCGTCTACGCCGCAATAATGTGCGCATAGTTGGAGTACCTGAGAAAGTGGAAGGAAGAAATCCCACTGAATTTTTCGAAGCATGGCTGAAAGAGCAGGTGGGACAGGATACTCTGACCCCACTGTTTGCCATTGAACGTGCCCATAGGGTGCCAACTAGGCCTCTACCTCCAGGTGCCCCTCCGAGAACAGTCCTGGCTAAGTTACTGCACTATAGAGACCGGGATATTCTTCTTCGCAAGGCTAGAGAGCTGCCTGATCTTTCCATTGACGATCATAGAATCTCGCTGTTCCCGGACTATTCTATGGAGGTCCAGAAAAGGAGGGCTCGATTTCTGGAAGTTAAAAAACAGCTGAGAAGTTTGTAAGTCCCTTATTCTATGCTTTATCTAGCCAGGCTGCATGTAGTGGCTCTGAACACCACCAGCTTCTTTGAAGATCCTAGGGAGGTGACAAAATGGCTGGACAGAAATGAATGTCAGATCAGGATGGAGCATCAACCTCCTGCTTAAGGGGACTCAATCTTTCTTATACAATTGTCTGCTTGAATGCCTTCCATGCGTATTATCCTCTCTCGCTTGTTCTTTGTTCTCTATTGATTATTGAGGGGAATTATTATACTATGCTGAGGGTCCTGTATATCACAGTGAATACACATGAGCGTACGTGTATTACAGACGCAGACATGGGTGCTTTAACATGTTAAAACCCGACTGTTGGTCAAGATGTTACGTATAGATTACTATGTCTCTTACATTCACAGAGGGTGATATATTTGTTCTTGATATATTCTGTATTCCCGGGTGAGGTGTGGGATGCTAACTGGCGAGCAGCTACAATTGTAGTGTGTTCAACGGTTTCCCGTTTTCACATTGAGATTTTTATCATTCGGATCTGGTTACGCTCCTCCCGCTAATACTGTTTATTAGCTGAGGAACACTGCTGGCCTTACCGACTGGTATAACATAATCCCACGGGCCTAGCGTATGGGCGTGGTGTGGGGCCAATCGGTCAGCCCAGTATACTGTAGTTTTCTATAGTGTTTTGTCACTTAATGGCAAGGTTTCAGACTAGGGGGGTTTTGGGGTATGTTGTGGGGCAGAGCAGTCTCTGTTATGTGTGGACGTGTGGCTGGTTGAGTGTGGAATGGAAGGGGGTGTGCCGTCCTCCAGAGCAAAGGGAAAGAATGGTCAGTGTACTAGATAAGACTCATGTGCTGTGCAGGAGATGTTTTTCCGTTACTAATGGCTAATTGCATTAAATTCCTTAGCTGGAATGTACGAGGGATCAAGGAAACAACCAAAAGGAAAGCGATTCTGGAAAGCATTTGACCATTACATCCTCTCATATGCTGCCTTCAGGAGACACACTTGTTGCCGGAGCAGGTACATTTGCTCAGATTGTCGTGGGTGGGGGTGGGGTTTCACTCCACGTACTCTACATATGCTAGGGGGGTCAGTATTTTGATACATAAAAACATACCGTTTTGTTGTCTTTCCAGCAAAGTGGACGCTGACGGGTGTTATGTGTGCCTATATGGTACTCTTTATAACCAGCCTTGTGTTATATGTGGAGTGTACATCCCACCACCATACTCCCCACTTGTGATTAGGAAGATTCTATCCTTCATGGCGGATTTCCCGGGGGTGCCAGCTCTCATAATTGGGGATTTTAATAATGTGATAAGCCCTAACATTGATAGGATGGGGATGACAGTGAGGGATCCCTCTGAAGACTATACTACATTTGGGAGACTCTTACAGGAGGTATCTCTCATAGACATATGGAGGGAGAGAAACCCACAGGTGAAACAATATTCATGTTGCTCTAGTACGTTTGGCTAGCTGTCCAGAATTGACTTGGCATTAGCGAATATGGAAATGGGTAGGTTAATACAAGAAGTTACATACCTTCCTCGACAGCTGACGGATCACTCCCCATTAGTGGTTTCCGCTGCCTTTAGACCCCTTAGAAAAGGTAAAGGCAAGATGTGGGCATTTAATTAGGGATGAGCGAACTCGAACTGTATAGTTCGGGTTCGTACCGAATTTTGGGGTGTCCGTGACACGGACCCGAACCCGGACATTTTCGTAAAAGTCCGGGTTCGGGTTCGGTGTTCGTCGCTTTCTTGGCGCTTTTGTGACGCTTTCTTGGCGCTTTTTGAAAGGCTGCAAAGCAGCCAATCAACAAGCGTCATACTACTTGCCCCAAGAGGCCATCACAGCCATGCCTACTATTGGCATGGCTGTGATTGGCCAGAGCACCATGTGACCCAGCCTCTATTTAAGCTGGAGTCACATAGCGCCGCCCGTCACTCTGCTCTGATTAGCGTAGGGAGAGGTTGCGGCTGCGACAGTAGGGCGAGATTAGGCAGATTAACTCCTCCAAAGGACTTGATTAACTGATCGATCTGCAGCTGTGGATCATTGAGCTGCTGATCCTCAATTGCTCACTGTTTTTAGGCTGCACAGACCGTTTGTCAGTCTCATTTTTCTGGGGTGATCGGCGGCCATTTTGTGTCTTGTGGTGCGCCAGCACAAGCTGCGACCAAGTGCATTTAACCCTCAATGGTGTGGTTGTTTTTTGGCTAAAGCCTACATCAGGGTGAAGCTGTCACACCAAGTGCATTTAACCAGCAATAGTCTGTTCATTTTTTGGCCATATACAAAATCAGGGGCAAGCTGCGCCTGTCACCAAGTGCATTTAACCCTCAATGGTGTGGTTGTTTTTTGGCTAAAGCCTACATCAGGGTGAAGCTGTCACACCAAGTGCATTTAACCAGCAATAGTCTGTTCATTTTTTGGCCATATACAAAATCAGGGGCAAGCTGCGCCTGTCACCAAGTGCATTTAACCCTCAATGGTGTGGTTGTTTTTTGGCTAAAGCCTACATCAGGGTGAAGCTGTCACACCAAGTGCATTTAACCAGCAATAGTCTGTTCATTTTTTGGCCATATACAAAATCAGGGGCAAGCTGCGCCTGTCACCAAGTGCATTTAACCCTCAATGGTGTGGTTGTTTTTTGGCTAAAGCCTACATCAGGGTGAAGCTGTCACACCAAGTGCATTTAACCAGCAATAGTCTGTTTATTTTTTGGCCATATCCCAGTCTAATTCTGTCACTAAATCCATACCGGTCACCCAGCGCCTAAATACTAGGCCTCAAATTTATATCCAGCTAAATCTGTCCCTAGTGCTGTAGCTGGGCGAGTTATTTAGTGTCCGTTCAAGCACATTTCTTGTTCTGGGTTGAAATACAATTCCCAATTTAGCAATTTCATAATTTAGTGGTTCCTGCTATATCAGAGCTATTTGAAATCTATCCCAAAAAGGGTATATAATATTGAAGGTGCACATTGGGTCATTCAGAATAACTTCACACACACCCGCTACTGTGTATTTCCAAGTCTAATTCTGTCACTAAACCCATACCTGTCACCCAGCGCCTAAATACTAGGCCTCAAATTTAAATCCCTCTAAATCTCTCGTTACCGCTGTACTGTTGTTGCTGGGCAAGATATTTAGTGTCCGTCAAAGCACATTTTTTGTTCTGGGTTGAAGTACAATTCCCAATTTAGCAATTTCATAATTTAGTGGTTCCTGCTATATCAGAGCTATTTGGAATCTATCCCTAAAAGGGTATATAATATTGAAGGTGCACATTGGGTCATTCAGAATAACTTCACACACACGCTTCTGTGCATTTCCAAGTCTAATTCTGTCACTAAATCCATACCGGTGACCCAGCGCCTAAATACTAGGCCTCAAATTTAAATCCCTCTAAATCTCTCGTTACCCACCGCTGTACTGTTGTTGCTGGGCAAGATATTTAGTGTCCGTCAAAGCACATTTTTTGTTCTGGGTTGAAGTACAATTCCCAATTTAGCAATTTCATAATTTAGTGGTTTCTGCTATATCAGAGCTATTTGAAATCTATCCCTAAAAGGGTATATAATATTGAAGGTGCACATAGGGTCATTCAGAATAACTTCACACACACGCTTCTGTGCATTTCCAAGTCTAATTCTGTCACTAAATCCATACCGGTGACCCAGCGCCTAAATACTAGGCCTCAAATTTAAATCCCTCTAAATCTCTCGTTACCCACCGCTGTACTGTTGTTGCTGGGCAAGATATTTAGTGTCCGTCAAAGCACATTTTTTGTTCTGGGTTGAAGTACAATTCCCAATTTAGCAATTTCATAATTTAGTGGTTTCTGCTATATCAGAGCTATTTGAAATCTATCCCTAAAAGGGTATATAATATTGAAGGTGCACATAGGGTCATTCAGAATAACTTCACACACACGCTTCTGTGCATTTCCAAGTCTAATTCTGTCACTAAATCCATACCGGTGACCCAGCGCCTAAATACTAGGCCTCAAATTTATATCCCGCTAAATCTCTCGTTACCGCTGTACTGTTGTTGCTGGGCAAGATATTTAGTGTCCGTCAAAGCACATTTTTTGTTCTGGGTTGAAGTACAATTCCCAATTTAGCAATTTCATAATTTAGTGGTTCCTGCTATATCAGAGCTATTTGAAATCTATCCCAAAAAGGGTATATAATATTGAAGGTGCACATTGGGTCATTCAGAATAACTTCACACACACCCGCTACTGTGTATTTCCAAGTCTAATTCTGTCACTAAACCCATACCTGTCACCCAGCGCCTAAATACTAGGCCTCAAATTTAAATCCCTCTAAATCTCTCGTTACCGCTGTACTGTTGTTGCTGGGCAAGATATTTAGTGTCCGTCAAAGCACATTTTTTGTTCTGGGTTGAAGTACAATTCCCAATTTAGCAATTTCATAATTTAGTGGTTTCTGCTATATCAGAGCTATTTGAAATCTATCCCTAAAAGGGTATATAATATTGAAGGTGCACATTGGGTCATTCAGAATAACTTCACACACACGCTTCTGTGCATTTCCAAGTCTAATTCTGTCACTAAACCCATACCTGTCACCCAGCGCCTAAATACTAGGCCTCAAATTTAAATCCCTCTAAATCTCTCGTTACCGCTGTACTGTTGTTGCTGGGCAAGATATTTAGTGTCCGTCAAAGCACATTTTTTGTTCTGGGTTGAAGTACAATTCCCAATTTAGCAATTTCATAATTTAGTGGTTTCTGCTATATCAGAGCTATTTGAAATCTATCCCTAAAAGGGTATATAATATTGAAGGTGCACATTGGGTCATTCAGAATAACTTCACACACACGCTTCTGTGCATTTCCAAGTCTAATTCTGTCACTAAATCCATACCGGTGACCCAGCGCCTAAATACTAGGCCTCAAATTTAAATCCCTCTAAATCTCTCGTTACCCACCGCTGTACTGTTGTTGCTGGGCAAGATATTTAGTGCCCGTCAAAGCACATTTTTTGTTCTGGGTTGAAGTACAATTCCCAATTTAGCAATTTCATAATTTAGTGGTTTCTGCTATATCAGAGCTATTTGAAATCTATCCCTAAAAGGGTATATAATATTGAAGGTGCACATTGGGTCATTCAGAATAACTTCACACACACGCTTCTGTGCATTTCCAAGTCTAATTCTGTCACTAAACCCATACCTGTCACCCAGCGCCTAAATACTAGGCCTCAAATTTAAATCCCTCTAAATCTCTCGTTACCCACCGCTGTACTGTTGTTGCTGGGCAAGATATTTAGTGTCCGTCAAAGCACATTTTTTGTTCTGGGTTGAAGTACAATTCCCAATTTAGCAATTTCATAATTTAGTGGTTTCTGCTATATCAGAGCTATTTGAAATCTATCCCTAAAAGGGTATATAATATTGAAGGTGCACATTGGGTCATTCAGAATAACTTCACACACACGCTTCTGTGCATTTCCAAGTCTAATTCTGTCACTAAATCCATACCGGTGACCCAGCACCTAAATACTAGGCCTCAAATTTAAATCCCTCTAAATCTCTCGTTACCCACCGCTGTACTGTTGTTGCTGGGCAAGATATTTAGTGCCCGTCAAAGCACATTTTTTGTTCTGGGTTGAAGTACAATTCCCAATTTAGCAATTTCATAATTTAGTGGTTCCTGCTATATCAGAGCTATTTGAAATCTATCCCAAAAAGGGTATATAATATTCAAGGTGCACATTGGGTCATTCAGAATAACTTCACACACACGCTTCTGTGCATTTCCAAGTCTAATTCTGTCACTAAATCCATACCGGTCACCCAGCGCCTAAATACTAGGCCTCAAATTTAAATCCCTCTAAATCTCTCGTTACCCACCGCTGTACTGTTGTTGCTGGGCAAGATATTTAGTGTCCGTCAAAGCACATTTTTTGTTCTGGGTTGAAGTACAATTCCCAATTTAGCAATTTCATAATTTAGTGGTTTCTGCTATATCAGAGCTATTTGAAATCTATCCCTAAAAGGGTATATAATATTGAAGGTGCACATTGGGTCATTCAGAATAACTTCACACACACGCTTCTGTGCATTTCCAAGTCTAATTCTGTCACTAAATCCATACCGGTGACCCAGCGCCTAAATACTAGGCCTCAAATTTAAATCCCTCTAAATCTCTCGTTACCGCTGTCCTGTTGTAGCTGGGAAAGTTATTTAGTGCCCGTCAAAGCACATTTTTTGTTCTGGGTTGAAGTACAATTCCCAATTTAGCAATTTCATAATTTAGTGGTTCCTGCTATATCAGAGCTATTTGAAATCTATCCCAAAAAGGGTATATAATATTCAAGGTGCACATTGGGTCATTCAGAATAACTTCACACACACGCTTCTGTGCATTTCCAAGTCTAATTCTGTCACTAAATCCATACCGGTCACCCAGCGCCTAAATACTAGGCCTCAAATTTATATCCCGCTGAATTTGAATACAATACATTGGGCCAAATAATATATTTGTTGTTGTGGTGAACCATAACAATGAGAAAAACATCTAGTAAGGGACGCGGACGTGGACATGGTCGTGGTGGTGTTAGTGGACCCTCTGGTGCTGGGAGAGGACGTGGCCGTTCTGCCACATCCACACGTCCTAGTGTACCAACTACCTCAGGTCCCAGTAGCCGCCAGAATTTACAGCGATATATGGTGGGGCCCAATGCCGTTCTAAGGATGGTAAGGCCTGAGCAGGTACAGGCATTAGTCAATTGGGTGGCCGACAGTGGATCCAGCACGTTCACATTATCTCCCACCCAGTCTTCTGCAGAAAGCGCACAGATGGCGCCTGAAAACCAACCCCATCAGTCTGTCACATCACCCCCATGCATACCAGGGAAACTGTCTCAGCCTCAAGTTATGCAGCAGTCTCTTATGCTGTTTGAAGACTCCGCTGGCAGGGTTTCCCAAGGGCATCCACCTAGCCCTTCCCCAGCGGTGAAAGACATAGAATGCACTGACGCACAACCACTTATGTTTCCTGATGATGAGGACATGGGAATACCACCTCAGCATGTCTCTGATGATGACGAAACACAGGTGCCAACTGCTGCGTCTTTCTGCAGTGTGCAGACTGAACAGGAGGTCAGGGATCAAGACTGGGTGGAAGACGATGCAGGGGACGATGAGGTCCTAGACCCCACATGGAATGAAGGTCGTGCCACTGACTTTCACAGTTCGGAGGAAGAGGCAGTGGTGAGACCGAGCCAACAGCGTAGCAAAAGAGGGAGCAGTGGGCAAAAGCAGAACACCCGCCGCCAAGAGACTCCGCCTGCTACTGACCGCCGCCATCTGGGACCGAGCACCCCAAAGGCAGCTTCAAGGAGTTCCCTGGCATGGCACTTCTTCAAACAATGTGCTGACGACAAGACCCGAGTGGTTTGCACGCTGTGCCATCAGAGCCTGAAGCGAGGCATTAACGTTCTGAACCTGAGCACAACCTGCATGACCAGGCACCTGCATGCAAAGCATGAACTGCAGTGGAGTAAACACCTTAAAACCAAGGAAGTCACTCAGGCTCCCCCTGCTACCTCTTCTGCTGCTGCCGCCTCGGCCTATTCTGCTGCTGCCGCCTCGGCCTCTTCCTCCGCCTCTGGAGGAACGTTGGCACCTGCCGCCCAGCAAACAGGGGATGTACCACCAACACCACCACCACCACCTCCGTCACCAAGCGTCTCAACCATGTCACACGCCAGCGTTCAGCTCTCCATCTCACAAACATTTGATAGAAAGCGTAAATTCCCACCTAGCCACCCTCGATCCCTGGCCCTGAATGCCAGCATTTCTAAACTACTGGCCTATGAAATGCTGTCATTTAGGCTGGTGGACACAGACAGCTTCAAACAGCTCATGTCGCTTGCTGTCCCACAGTATGTTGTTCCCAGCCGGCACTACTTCTCCAAGAGAGCCGTGCCTTCCCTGCACAACCAAGTATCCGATAAAATCAAGTGTGCACTGCGCAACGCCATCTGTAGCAAGGTCCACCTAACCACAGATACGTGGACCAGTAAGCACGGCCAGGGACGCTATATCTCCCTAACTGCACACTGGGTAAATGTAGTGGCAGCTGGGCCCCAGGCGGAGAGCTGTTTGGCGCACGTCCTGCCGCCGCCAAGGATCGCAGGGCAACATTCTTTGCCTCCTGTTGCCACCTCCTCCTTCTCGGCTTCCTCCTCCTCTTCTTCCACCTGCTCATCCAGTCAGCCACACACCTTCACCACCAACTTCAGCACAGCCCGGGGTAAACGTCAGCAGGCCATTCTGAAACTCATATGTTTGGGGGACAGGCCCCACACCGCACAGGAGTTGTGGCGGGGTATTGAACAACAGACCGACGAGTGGTTGCTGCCGGTGAGCCTCAAGCCCGGCCTGGTGGTGTGTGATAATGGGCGAAATCTCGTTGCAGCTCTGGGACTAGCCAATTTGACGCACATCCCTTGCTTGGCGCATGTGCTGAATTTGGTGGTGCAGAAGTTCATTCACAACTACCCCGACATGTCAGAGCTGCTGCATAAAGTGCGGGCCGTCTGTTCGCGCTTCCGGCGTTCACATCCTGCCGCTGCTCGCCTGTCTGCGCTACAGCGTAACTTCGGCCTTCCCGCTCACCGCCTCATATGCGACGTGCCCACCAGGTGGAACTCCACCTTGCACATGCTGGACAGACTGTGCGAGCAGCAGCAGGCCATAGTGGAGTTTCAGCTGCAGCACGCACGGGTCAGTCGCACTACAGAACAGCACCACTTCACCACCAATGACTGGGCCTCCATGCGAGACCTGTGTGCCCTGTTGCGCTGTTTCGAGTACTCCACCAACATGGCCAGTGGCGATGACACCGTTATCAGCGTTACAATACCACTTCTATGTCTCCTTGAGAAAACACTTAGGGCGATGATGGAACAGGAGGTGGCCCAGGAGGAGGAGGAGGAGGATGAGGAAGAGGGGTCATTTTTAGCACTTTCAGGCCAGTCTCTTCGAAGTGACTCAGAGGGAGGTTTTTTGCAACAGCAGAGGCCAGGTACAAATGTGGCCAGCCAGGGCCCACTACTGGAGGACGAGGAGGACGAGGATGAGGAGGAGGTGGAGGAGGATGAGGATGAAGCATGGTCACAGCGGGGTGGCACCCAACGCAGCTCGGGTCCATCACTGGTGCGTGGCTGGGGGGAAAGGCAGGACGATGACGATACGCCTCCCACAGAGGACAGCTTGTCCTTACCCCTGGGCAGCCTGGCACACATGAGCGACTACATGCTGCAGTGCCTGCGCAACGACAGCAGAGTTGCCCACATTTTAACCTGTGCGGACTACTGGGTTGCCACCCTGCTGGATCCACGCTACAAAGACAATGTGCCCACCTTACTTCCTGCACTGGAGCGTGATAGGAAGATGCGCGAGTACAAGCGCACGTTGGTAGACGCGCTACTGAGAGCATTCCCAAATGTCACAGGGGAACAAGTGGAAGCCCAAGGCCAAGGCAGAGGAGGAGCAAGAGGTCGCCAAGGCAGCTGTGTCACGGCCAGCTCCTCTGAGGGCAGGGTTAGCATGGCAGAGATGTGGAAAACTTTTGTCAACACGCCACAGCTAACTGCACCACCACCTGATACGCAACGTGTTAGCAGGAGGCAACATTTCACTAACATGGTGGAACAGTACGTGTGCACACCCCTCCACGTACTGACTGATGGTTCGGCCCCATTCAACTTCTGGGTCTCTAAATTGTCCACGTGGCCAGAGCTAGCCTTTTATGCCTTGGAGGTGCTGGCCTGCCCGGCAGCCAGCGTTTTGTCTGAACGTGTATTCAGCACGGCAGGGGGCGTCATTACAGACAAACGCAGCCGCCTGTCTACAGCCAATGTGGACAAGCTGACGTTCATAAAAATGAACCAGGCATGGATCCCACAGGACCTGTCCGTCCCTTGTCCAGATTAGACATTAACTACCTCCCCATAACCATATATTATTGGACTCCAGGGCACTTCCTCATTCAATCCTATTTTTATTTTCATTTTACCATTATATTGCGATGCTACCCAAAGTTGAATGAACCTCTCCTCTGCCTGTGTGCTAGGCCTAAATATATGCCAATAAACTGTTGCAGTGGTGGCTGACATGAAGCCTGATTCTCTGCTATGACATGCAGACTAATTCTCTGCTGACATGAAGCCAGATTGTCTGTTACGGGACCTCTCTCCTCTGCCTGGGTGCTGGGCCTAAATTTATGACAATGGACTGTTGCAGTGGTGGCTGACGTGAAGCCTGATTCTCTGCTATGACATGCAGACTGATTCTCTGCTGTCATGAAGCCAGATTGTCTGTTACGGGACCTTTCTCCTCTACCTGGGTTCTGGGCCTAAATTTATGAAAATTGACTCTTACAGTGGTGGGTGACGTGAAGCCTGATTCTCTGCTATGATATGAAGACTGATTCTCTGCTGACATGAAGCCAGATTGTCTGTTACGGGACCTTTCTCCTCTGCCTGGGTTCTGGGCCTAAATTTATGAAAATTGACTCTTACAGTGGTGGGTGACGTGAAGCCTGATTCTCTGCTATGATATGAAGACTGATTCTCTGCTGACATGAAGCCAGATTGTCTGTTACGGGACCTTTCTCCTCTGCCTGGGTTCTGGGCCTAAATTTATGAAAATTGACTCTTACAGTGGTGGGTGACGTGAAGCCTGATTCTCTGCTATGATATGAAGACTGATTCTCTGCTGACATGAAGCCAGATTGTCTGTTACGGGACCTTTCTCCTCTGCCTGGGTTCTGGGCCTAAATTTATGAAAATTGACTCTTACAGTGGTGGGTGACGTGAAGCCTGATTCTCTGCTATGATATGAAGACTGATTCTCTGCTGACATGAAGCCAGATTGTCTGTTACGGGACCTTTCTCCTCTGCCTGGGTTCTGGGCCTAAATTTATGAAAATTGACTCTTACAGTGGTGGGTGACGTGAAGCCTGATTCTCTGCTATGATATGAAGACTGATTCTCTGCTGACATGAAGCCAGATTGTCTGTTACGGGACCTTTCTCCTCTGCCTGGGTTCTGGGCCTAAATTTATGAAAATTGACTCTTACAGTGGTGGGTGACGTGAAGCCTGATTCTCTGCTATGATATGAAGACTGATTCTCTGCTGACATGAAGCCAGATTGTCTGTTACGGGACCTTTCTCCTCTGCCTGGGTTCTGGGCCTAAATTTATGAAAATTGACTCTTACAGTGGTGGGTGACGTGAAGCCTGATTCTCTGCTATGATATGAAGACTGATTCTCTGCTGACATGAAGCCAGATTGTCTGTTACGGGACCTTTCTCCTCTGCCTGGGTTCTGGGCCTAAATTTATGAAAATTGACTCTTACAGTGGTGGGTGACGTGAAGCCTGATTCTCTGCTATGATATGAAGACTGATTCTCTGCTGACATGAAGCCAGATTGTCTGTTACGGGACCTTTCTCCTCTGCCTGGGTTCTGGGCCTAAATTTATGAAAATTGACTCTTACAGTGGTGGGTGACGTGAAGCCTGATTCTCTGCTATGATATGAAGACTGATTCTCTGCTGACATGAAGCCAGATTCTCTGTTACGGGACCTCTCTCCTCTGCCTGGGTGCTGGGCCTAAATTTATGACAATGGACTGTTGCAGTGGTGGCTGACGTGAAGCCTGATTCTCTGCTATGACATGCAGACTGATTCTCTGCTGACATGAAGCCAGATTCTCTGTTACGGGACCTCTCTCCTCTGCCTGTGTGTGTGCTGGGCCTAAATATATGCCAATGGACTGTTGCAGTGGTGGCTGACGTGAAGCCTCATTCTCTGCTATGACATGCAGACTAATTCTCTGCTGACATGAAGACAGATTCTCTGTTACGGGACCTCTCTCCTCTGCCTGGGTGCCGGGGCCTAAATATCTGAGAATGGACTGTTCCAGTGGTGGGTGACGGGAAGCCAGATTCTCTGCTATGGAACCTCTCTCCAATTGATTTTGGTTAATTTTTATTTATTTAATTTTTATTTTAATTCATTTCCCTATCCACATTTGTTTGCAGGGGATTTACCTACATGTTGCTGCCTTTTGCAGCCCTCTAGCTCTTTCCTGGGCTGTTTTACAGCCTTTTTAGTGCCGAAAAGTTCGGGTCCCCATTGACTTCAATGGGGTTCGGGTTCGGGACGAAGTTCGGATCGGGTTCGGATCCCGAACCCGAACATTTCCGGGATGTTCGGCCGAACTTCTCGAACCCGAACATCCAGGTGTTCGCTCAACTCTACATTTAATCCATTTTGGTTATCTATTTTGCCGGATGCTGATAGTATTAAGGGGCAATTGGAAGAGTTTTTTAGGATCAATCTACCCGCAACTTCACGGTTAATAGTTTGGGATACCATGAAAGCCTTCATGCGCGGGTTGCTTATAGCACAGGTGAACAGGAAGAAAAGTGAAACTAGAGCTAAGGTACAGGCTTTTACGCGGGCGGTGGAAATGGCCGAAGCTAAATATGTGGAACAGCCAATTGTTAGGCATAGAGAAATATGGAAGGGGGCACAAAAGGAGTTAAATGATAGGCTATTACCTAATGCCAGGAACAAACAGTTTTTTCAAAAACAAGTCTATTATGAAGAGGGAGAAAAGACAGGAAGAATGCTGGCCTTGGTATCTAGGGCACAGCGACACTCCAGTTATATAGCAGCTCTCAGGGATTCATCTGGGGTTCAATGTAGTGCTCCGGAGTGAATATTGGAAATTATGAGGGGATTTTATTCCAATTTGTATGTATCTCGAGTATCCGCTTCGGACGAAGAAATAAATTCCTTCCTTGAGGGTCTGCACATGCCGATACTTACTACTGATCAGCATGCTAAGTTAGACTCCCCTATAACGATCACCGAGATGGAGATGGCGCTGTCGAGTATGTCTAATAATAAAGCCCCGGGTGGTGATGGATTACCGGCGGAGATATACAAGCGATTTGCCTCAGTGATGCTGCCCCAGTTGTTGGAGGTTTTTAAGGAGGCAAAGACACAGAAAAAACTGCCCCCCAGTATGACTGAGGCGACGATTGTGGTTCTTCCGAAGCCGGGTAAAGATATTCTGGAGGCTGAGTCTTATAGGCCTATCTCACTACTCCAGGTAGACATTAAAATACTGGCTAAAGTCCTAGCTAATCGTCTGAATTTCGATTATATCTAAGCTTATTCACCCGGATCAGGCTGGCTTTATGCCAAATATGTCAAGGGCGGTTAACATCAGGCGCCTCTTCCTAAATATTCAATGCCAGGTACGCACCCCAAACGTGGCGGTCGCATCTCTAGATGCGGCCAAAGCATTTGACAGTGTGGAATGGAGATACCTGTGGAAGGTACTGCAGAAATTAGGGTTTGGCCGAACTTTTATAGGATGGATTCAACTCCTGTATGATGGTCCATCAGCTAGGGTTAGAGTAAATGGTAATCTGTCAGATAGCTTTGCACTGTATAGGGGGACGAGGCAGGGCTGTCCTCTGTCACCTCTGCTATTTGCGATCGCAATTGAACCTCTAGCGGAGGCTATCAGATCTTCTGAGGGGATTAGATGCTTTACATATGGCTCCCTGGTGGAGAAAGTAGCATTGTATGCAGATGACCTGTTATTATTTCTGGATGATTGGAAGGTGTCCCTCCCGGCAGCAATGGAAGTGATTGATAGGTTTGGAAAAATGTCGGGTCTATGCATCAACTGGACTAAGTCTGTGCTGATGCCATTGAAGGAAGATACTACTAATATCAGCTCATGTGTGGAGGGCTTACATGTTGTCCACTCTTTCAAATATCTGGGCATTCAGATTTCCTGCAATGATCTAGATTTTGAGAGACTGAACATCTCCCCTCTGCTGCAAAAGTTCAAGCAGAAGGTTAACGCCTGGATAAAATTACCATTATCCATTATAGGAAGGACAAATCTGATTAAAATGATATTGATGCCCCAGCTTCTTTATCTGTTACACAATGCCCCTGTATGGCTTCCCCTGAGGATCTTCTATGTAGTTAATGCAATATTCAGGGACCTTATCTGGAAGAAGGGCGCACCTCGCATTAAGTTGGCGACTCTGTGTAGACCTAAGACCAATGGGGGTCTGGGGGTTCCAGATCCATGGATGTATTACTTAGCGGCACAATTGCAGCATATGAGAGGATGGGAGTCGACGGATGGCTTGGGCACTGCCAGCAGAATTATTCAGTCACTGGTGGGGGGTCAAAACTTGAGGGCTGCTCTGGAGGAGGGCACTTTCCATACAATGGGCAGTACATATCGGATGCTGCGTTCCATTCACAACACGTGGTGGAAAGACAGGGAAATCATGGGTATACAGGGATATTCTGATCTTACTCCTATTTGGATGAATTTTATGTACACGGAGGTGAACAAAGTCAGTGGAGTCAAGGTGTGGGATGCTGCAGGGCTTAAATATATGAGTCAGTTGTTTGATAATACTGTCCTTAAAGAATTTTCACGGTTGCAGCAGGAATTCGGGTTGCAGAAGTCCCAATTCTATTTATATCTGCAACTCAGGCATGCTTTATGTGCTCAAGGTCAGGTAGCTGCAGTACGTCCTGCGCAGAAGCATTCAATAACAGACTTGGTGAAGTCTAGTGGAGGTACAGCGGGAGTGATATCTTTAAATTATACATGTCTTAAAGGGAACCTGTCTCCGGGATTTGGGGTATAGAGCTGAGGACATGGGTTGCTAGATGGCCGCTAGCACATCTGCAATACCCAGTCCCCATAGCTCTGTGTGCTTTTATCGTGTCAAAAAAACAATTTGATACATATGCAAATTAACCGGAGATGAGTCCTGTATGTGAGATGAGTCAGGGACAGGACTCATCTCAGGTTAATTTGCATATGTATCAAATCGTTTTTTTTACACAATAAAAGCACACAGAGCTATGGGGACTGGGTATTACGGATGTGCTAGTGGCCATCTAGCAACCCATGTTCTCAGCTCTATACACAAAATCCCGGTGACAGGTTCCCTTTAAGGAAGCACAGTTTAAAAAGCAGGAGTTCCCGCTATATGGTAAATGGAGGAAGGATGCCCCTGATTTAACGGAGGAGCAATGGGACACTGTTCTAGAGGAATTCACCCAGGTAGCGGTGAGCGAAGCTAAAAGGGTGTCTCAACTCCTGCTGTTACACGAGTATACAAAACACCAGTACTATTGAAAAAAATAGGGTACAGAACTGATGATTGTTGTCCGAGGTGTGATGTGGCGAATGCAGATCTCATACACTTAATGTGGAATTGTCCCAGACTGAGAAGGTATTGGATGGGACTAGTAGGGATAGTGAGTGTCTGTGTTTAAACTTGAAAATCTTTAATAAAAATTATCTGATTTAAAAAAAATATATATATATCAGTGACATTCAGTAAAAAAAAAAATCACGGCTATATCTCCTGTATAGTGTAGGAGTCCTGCTCCCTGAACAATTGTACCACAATGTGAATGAGGCCCTCCTTTGTGTGATATGCAGGTTGTATCGGAGTGCCTCTTCCTTGTAAGTTTTGGCAGCACTTGCACTTTATATACAAGTAAATATACAGGAAAGAATGTTTTCTAACAATTTTCCCTCTAAAATCGATTGTATCTTCGGTTTTGTGCGTATTATTGTCAGTCTGTAAAAGTGGAGTACGACTCGGACAACATCGTTCCCAGCAGCGACCTGGGAGTCCAAGATCCATCCAGACATCCTCCCCATGCTGTTCCCGAACCATTTCAGTGGTTTTTCCATCAATTTCTGACAATTTCCTGTGAACCAGACACCCTCCCCTTATCAGAGAAGGGAGTGCCTGGTTTAATGCTCTTGTTATCCTATTGACTTTCATTGTGTTTGGGTGCTCTGTAGAGCACCCAAACATCCCAAAGTGTTCTACTCGAGCACCCGAGCACTTTGGTGCTTGATGAACACTAGTGATTATCCAACAACAAGACAGATGTCCTAGAGTAACCTGCCCATGGTGGAGATCATACTTACCTGGAGCCAGTGAAGGAATTGGCAGAGGGTAGAGGCAGAGTAATGGGTTGAGAGGTGGTTTAGTACTCTTTGATAAATCCTTTAATTCATAAAATTCTTCTTTGTTGCCATAAAACCACCAGTGTGAAAAGTTTTTCATTAGATCATGGGCCATAGTTGTGGGAATTTGCAGACACTAATATTGGGAGATAACCAATGCGCCAGGCCACATTATGTGTTCTAACTTCTTACACACTGTAATTAATTAAACACAGTGAAGGAGCCTAGGTTAAAGCAGAACATAAAGCTAGAGAAGATGTGCGGCAGGTACTCTTCTTGAGGGCATATATAGCAGGTACTATGACACACATCTTGGATAGTGATGAGCAGCAGGGGTTATATTCGATTTTGCGATATTTCATGAATATTCATCATATATTCACGAATTCAAGATTATTTTCTTGATTGCGAAAAATCGGCAATGTAATATTCGCGTAATGAGCGCGAAATACATGCGTGGGTCACTTTTGCTACATTTTCCAAGCTGCTAGAAGTTTCCTGAGACTGGAGAAAATGGTTGGCACAGCAGAACATTAAAAATGGCTTTATATGCAGTTAGAGTGCACCAATATATTCATGATTGCGCAAAACGGCACTAATGATGCGAATATTTTGGCGCAATACGTGAAACTTCACATTTTATCATGTCTGCATGTATGTATGGACAGCAAAATCTATCACACTACCTAACACATTGCACTGCAAAAGCTACACTACATCAGGATATAACCTACACTGACTATCTCCCACTAACTATCTGTATTATATATGTTATCTAACTATCTATCTAATGTAGTGTGGAAAGCACAGAGCACTGCAATGTCACTACTGTCTCTCTTAGAACTTTAAAAAACTGGCGAAAATGGCTGATGGGGAGGTTCTTAGGCAACTTTCCTATTGGTTTCTAGGGATGTTGCTAAGCTCAGACAAAGACATTGCAGCCTTCTCATTGGCCCACAAGCAAGAACGGAGGTTACTAATGAAAAAAAAAATCTAGAATATTCGAAATTACGAATGTATATCACTATATTCTAAATATTTGCAAATTCTCGAAGTGCCGATATTCGCAATTAATATTCGCGATTCTAATATTCGCGCCCAACACTAATCTTTGACTGGTACTTGGAAGACATCTCTATGGCATAAAATTTAAGTGGCATCTGAGGCTTAGGCACTTATGGGGCATTTGTGGCTAAAAGATACTGTTACGGGCAAGTTAGGACTAAAAACACAAACGTTAATGCAGAAAAGAACATATACTAAATGTACAGTAAAACTTTCACATGGGTGAGGGGACAGATTATGAAAATTTTGCACTGGGTGTGGTGGTATAGATAGCAACATAATTACCAGATTTTAGAAATGGAGAAACCCCCCCCTGATATTCTTGCGGCTGGCCATAAAATCATGGATATCTTATTCCCAAAACCAGAACACAAGGTCTGTCTAAACAAAACCAGGGGAGCAAAACAACGTCACTCAACAAAAATATTAGCTTTTGAGATGTCCTCAGAGCCCCTAGTCCTAGTGGAGACATTCAAAAGCTCAGGTAGAGGATACCATGAACTGCAATAGAGGTCATATATAAAAAACAATACAGATGAAGATTCATCAGGAAGATTCATCAAAGAAATACTGGACCTAACTAATAACTTGGCCCTGTGCTGCTCAGGATTGGAATTAAGCCATCCACAGGCATCACCTGTCTGAAAATCACCTCAATCAGGGCTCTGCAAGAGGGGTAATTAAAGAACGCACTCTGTACTGTCTCTCACCCCTCCATGTTTGATATGCAGGTGTGTGGAATATTATGATGGGTTGTATGAATTCGCTATGTTACCCACAGGAAAATTAGTGGACAGATTCTGAGCCAAAAATTGACCTAATAAAACTTGGTTGTTAAAGTCCATTAGCATTTATATTAGTCTCTTCCTGAAATAACAGGCGGGGGGGGGGGGGGGGGGGCTAGTAGGGGAAGCTGTAGACCTTCTTAAGGTGTATTTCTCACTGTAGCAGGTTTTCCTTTCTTTGGGGGAGCACTCATTTGAAGAACTGTCTGATTTTCCTGCTGCCCCCAGGCTACCAGACTTCCACCATCTCATAACATAAATTAGGTTCATCCCTTTTAGTTTCAAACGGTGGTTTTTGCATTGTATTTGTATGTCCTTGTAGTTTTACCTTTTTTTTGCATATGCAATGAGCAGGACACTGGGTCAGTGGGGTTGCTATGCAGTGGGTCAGTTTAGATGTGTATAAGTTCGTGACGCCAGTTGCAGCTTGCACAGGTATTGTAGCAGGGCCCTTTAAGATGGTATAGCTCATATACCAGGTGAGGAATGCCAGAGGGGGATAATGTCTCTATGCAGTGTCAACGGTGTCTCCTACCTTGGTACGGCTGGACTCCTGTATCCTGGCTCACATGCAACAAAATTGAGTGTTGTTAATAGGAGTTCTGATGGAATAATTAAGATCCAGACAGGGAATATAGTCCAACTCGCCTTTACTTAGTGCAGCTTTGAATCCATACAAGTTACAATGCAGCTTTAGTCTTGGGTTCCCTCAGGTTTTGGCAATATGTGTTGCATGAATTTATATCTATTCTGCATCTGGTACATATGCCTATCGATCTGGCAGGTATTAGTCTTCTGCTCTGTCTGTATTCTGCTTTATGTGGGCCTGACTAGCTGAGGAGGTACTTATCTTCTCCTGGACTTGGGATTTGTACTCACAGGACAGCTCGCAGGGTATGGTCTTGTCTTCCTGGAGATCTATTGTTCTGTGGTTGCTGCTTCTCTGGTCGTCCAGCTGAGGTAGATGACTCAGGCAGGGAAGATGGGTCCTGAACCTCAGCCGAGGTTGGATCCAGGGTTGGGATCCCTGTAACTGGGAGCTCCTACCAACACAGCCTTCCCCAGTGGGGGGTGGCTGGTACACACTGACTAGAACTTTCCTTCCTCCCCATGAGGTAGGAAGTGGGAAGATTCCACTCCTCCTCAGAAAGGGGGGAGCTAGCCTGGAATGGACTATTCTAGCCTAGACATACTAAACTGTCCTATAGACTATCTGCATATTGCTGCCACCTACTGGTGTACATAAATAATTACAGCAATTTACATATAACAGTCATAGAAAATACAGATAATACAAATGTAATGTAAGATTACACAGGATGATAACACATTTACACTTTAACATCATGTAGCAGGGTGAACAGAGTTTTTGTGACATACTCTGGGATGTTACACATACACTGTCCTTTAGATATTAAAACTTCACTTTAATAAGAGCTTCTGTTCTAAACAATTTCACAATCTCAGGAAGCATTATGTATACCCTGTGAAATCTAGAGAGAGTAGTTGGTTGGAGTGGGTAATTGTGAGCTACCTAGTTTAGAGAGAGTAGTTGATTGGAGTGGGTAATTGTGAGCTACCTAGTTTAAGGCATCTTGTTCACTTAATATGACAAGTGGTGGCTGCTAGTATTCCTTCAATGTGTCTGTCAGATGGCTAAAGGGGGAAGATTTAGCGAACCCTGTGGCTCAAAGTAGCAGAGTGGGAGGTTGATGTTAAAATCTGTATGACCCTTTAAGCTCCTATCCTGAGTCTAAGTCATGATCTTGACACATAGCCCAAAATACACTGGACTGAAACCAAAGAAGTGGTAAGTCTTGACAGGACTTATGAGATATCGTTATCTGGCAAATGCTTGTTTGACCCACAATTGGTTCTCCTGACTCTGGATTCGCTGAGCATGCATGTTTATTTTAAAGGGAAGTGGGAATAAGTAACTGTCAAAAAACTCATCTCTTCCCCTATACAAGAAGAAAGGATTGTGTGTGTTTGACCCTTCATTTCCACAACATCTACCATCTGGAGAGGCTTCGATACACATTAGAGTATTAGCTAATCCTGTGAAAAATCAGCAGGTTCAGATAGAATTTATTTAACATACAGACATCTTTAAACCATTCTTAATTTTGTGTTGTAGTGGCATAATCATAATAATCATGATAAGGTATGAGCAGACATTTGTCATTCACTTCTCAGTGGCACCATGTTAATGCTCTAATGTCTATTGTCTTGATTTCTTGTTTGGCTTGTATAGTGTGGAAACATAATACACTAAGATTTTATGAAACTCTCCCTAAATTATCTGCTAATCTGCATGATCGCCATCTATGCAACCATTGAGGATCAAAAACTAAAAGAAGAAGAAGAAGAAGGATAAGAGACAGGTTGGCAATATTTAATTTACTCATGTGTAGAATGAACCATGCAAGGATCCCATGTTCCATGTAATTAGAGGACAGAGAGAATAGAAACAATGTGGATATATATGTAGGGGAGATTGTTATGGTGTTTCACTCACAGGTATTTTTGTGTGACATAATTTTTTTTTCCCCGAATAGTTTGGAAATTAAAGTCATAAGTTAACAGGAGGAAATGTCTTCTGAAATGCTTTAGTCTCTGCCAGTCTGCAGCATGTAAGAAGATACTATCTCTAACATTTGTAAGATCATATACTGTCTACAAAAGCTGGTTATTGTTTTCCCAGTCAAATTCATGGGTAAAACAGGAACATAAGCCTGATGTTTCTGTAATCTAACTTTGTGTCTACTGTGAGAAATATGTGTTTGCATTTATGTTCAGACCTAAGAAAGGATGTCCATTACGATGGGGTCACATCTGGTGGCTGTTGTCATTCTATCTGTTTATGATCTGTAATTCAATAATTTGAAAGGTGGCAATGAGGTCATATTGATCTACTAACAGTCAGAAAGTCATAGTTATCGATATATCATGTATTTTTTTCTACCTATAGCACTGATTCATTTCTGGGGATGACAGATGGCGTTCCAGCTATATCTCATTGCCTTAATAAATGCCTGCGTATCTCTTCCACAAAGAATTGCAGAGGGCAGAAGATAATTCACTTGACAAGTATGAATAAGTTTTAGCCATACTAAATAAGAAGTATTTACTTTTTTCTCAATTATGCTTTACATTTAAGGCTCAGGAGGCCAACAACTTAAGAAAGAATGTTCCTTTCTCATCTTGACCTAGAAAAATGAATTGTTAGATTCATCACAAAAAACTTGTTAATGGGTGATTTTGAAAATAAAATTACCTCATTTGAAATATTTTTTTTTTCTTCTTAGATTCAAGGATACAGCTATGTGTAGTGCTATCAGATGACACTGCACCACTTACAAATCTTAAAAACCTCTGCAAGATAAAAGGTCTTAAAGGGGACTTGTCCACAAAATGCAGTGCAATCTGCAGGCAGCATGTTATAGAGCAGGAGAAGTTGAGCAGACTGATGTATAGTTTTGTGGCAAAAGATTCAGTAAAAATTTCAATTTTTTTTCATTTATATCTCTGCTTTTTCAAAACTTAAAGGGGTTGTCTCACTTCAGCAAATGGGATTTACCATGTAGACAACATTAATACAAGGCATTTACTAATGTATTGTGATTGTCCATATTGCCACCCTTTTTGGCTTAATTCATTTTTACATCAAATGATGCACTGGTCATATACAGGGGTTACAGCCACCCCCGCAGTGCAGATATGAGGTGGCCAGGATGAGAGCAGTGTATGCATGCCTAAGTGTGCTCCCACCACAGAGGCTGGTGCTTTTTCCTATACCGTGAAAGGACACCACTGCTTGATTGCAGGGTGGTCATAACTGCTGGATATGAGCAGTGTTTAATGTGATGGAAAAATAAATCAAGCCAGCAAAGGAGCCAATATGGACAATCACAATACATTAGTAAGTATTACTAACTTTGTCTACATGATAAATGCCATTTGCTGAAGTGAGACAACCCCTTTAAGACCACTCCTGTATACAGTTCTCAGTAACAGCTGTGTATACATACTTAAAAAGACAATACTGTACAATAATATCTCCCCCATGTACAACTGAAGTCGGAAAAAGTTTTACTAAATCTTTTCCCACAAAAATAGATATAAATCTGCTCAGCCTCTCCTGCTCTTTAAGATGCTGCCTGCAGATTGCACTGCATTTTGTGATCACATGTCCTCTTTAAAGGAATTGGCCTATCTCATACATTGGGGGCATAGGATATGACTAGTGTTGGGTGAGCATGCTCGGCCGAATACCATTTTCACTCAAACATCACGATGCTCGAGCGCAATGCTCAAGTCTCCTCCCCGCACGTTTGTTGGTTGCTACACAGCCAATAAACGTTCAGGAAAGTTTTAGAACTCACTGTAATGCTGTAGCCATGTTGGTTACTGGCATTACAATGATTGGCTGGCTGGAACACATCATCGGGTGCTATATAGCACCCGATGACATGTGGTTCGGCTCAGTCTGAGGGAGAGGTGCAGCAGAAGGGACAGATAGTGTAGGGGCAAAAATAGTTGTTGTTTTTTTAGGCAGGGTTTAGTCTTGAAAGGTATTAGAGACCCAAAAGTCCTTTTAAGGACTATTGTTTAAAAGGAACCTGTCACCTGGATTTTGGGTATAGAGCTGAGGACATGGGTTGCTAGATGGCCGCCAGTAAATCCGCAATGAATTTTTTGCCGCTGGTGGCAGCGACATTACCTGCGCTACATCTCCTGTATAACGTTTGCGTGTCCTAAATATCAGTGACATTTAGTTAAATTTTTTTGCCGCTGGTGGCAGCGACATTACCTGTGCTACATCTCCTCTATACTGTTTGCACATCCTAAATATCAGTGACATTCAATTTAATATTTTCGCCGCTAGTGACAGCGTCATTACCTGCGCTACATCTCCTGTATAACGTTTGCGAATCTTAAATATGTGACATTCAGTTTAATTTTTTCGCCGCTGGTGACAGTGACATTACCTGCGCTACATCTTCTGTATAATGTTTGCACATCCTAAATATCAGTGATATTCAGTTTAATTTTTTTGCCGCTGGTGGCAGCGACATTACCTGTGCTACATCTCCTCTATACTGTTTGCACATCCTAAATATCAGTGACATTCAATTTAATATTTTTGCCGCTAGTGACAGCGACATTACCTGCGCTACATCTCCTGTATAACGTTTGCGAATCTTAAATATGTGACATTCAGTTTAATTTTTTCGCCGCTGGTGACAGTGACATTACCTGTGCTACATCTTCTGTATAACGTTTGCGCATCCTAAATATCTGTGACATTTAGTTTCATTTATTTGCGCATACACTAAAACCTGCGCTACTGTGCGTGTGACATACTTGCAAGCATATATACCATTTAATATGCTCAAGGCGAGCAGTAAGGGACGGGGAAGTGGCTGTGCTGCTGATGGTGCAAGCAGAGGTGTGGCCCTGGGCGCGGTGAAACTGTGCCTGCTGCCAGAGCACAAGAATCACACTCATCCACAATACCTAGCTTAATGTCCCAGTTTGCAGGGCGGCGCAGGACACCACTCTTGAAGTCACACCAGTGCGACCAGGTGGTCGTTTGAATTGCAGCAGATAATGTTTGAAGTCGGTTAAGCACCACCCTGTCTTCCACAAAAGTCCAGTCTCAGTAGTCTGGTCAACCGAATCCTCACCCTGATCCTCCTTCCTCCTACCATGGAGAGTCTTGGGAAACAAGTGATCCCACACTCAGACATTCTGAGGAGCTTTTTTTTATCGCCATTCCTTTATTTGGCCCTCTCGCCAAGCCCACTTGAAGAGGGACATGAGAAGATCCTGTGCACTTAGTTCCAAACTCTTGAGCATCAACAGTCAGAAAAAGATGACGGTGGGGACAGCAATTAGTGTTTCAAGAGGGGGTGATGAAGATAAAACACAGTTGCCAATAAGTCAACTGCAATTAGTGTCTCAAGAGGTTGATGATGAGGATGAGAGACAGTTGTCAATAAATTAGGTTCTTGTTAGGTCAACAAGTCAGGAGGACCAGAGGGAGGAAGTGGAAGATGAGGTGGTGGATGATGAAATCACTGACCCAACCTGGGAAATAGGCAAGCCAAATGAGGACAGCAGTACACAGGGGGAGGGATCCGCAACCTCACCACCACCAGCATGATCCGCCACATGGCATCAAAGCACCATAATAGGTGGGACGAATGCCTGGGTCCACAATCAGTTTCTGCAGGTCACACCACTGCCTCCTCTTCCCCTGTGTTACGTGCTAGTCCATGTCCTGTTCAAGACGCAGGTGCGGATGCCTCCCGCCCTGCACCTGGACCTTCGCAAGCACCATCATCTAGCACATCCACTTCTGTGTCCCAGTGCAGTGTACAGATGTCCATACCCCAGGCCTTTGAACGAAAGCGCAAATACCCAGCCATCCACCCACAGGCCATAGCACTAAATGAGCACCTTTCCAAATTGCTGGCCCTGGAAATGTTGATATTTAGGCTTGTAGACACAGAGGCTTTCCGCAGTATATGGCGGTGGCTTTCCCTTGTTACTCAGTCCCCAGCCGCCACTTTTTTTCCCAGTGTGCCATCCCCGCCTTACACCAGCATATGTCCCATAACATCACCTGGGCCCTGACCAATGCAGTTATTGGGAAGGTCCACTTAACGACTGACACATTGACAAGTGCTTTTGGCCAGGCACACTGGGTGAACGTTGTGGAGGCCAGGAGCAAGTCGTACCCTGGGATGGCACAGGTGGTACCGACGCCAAGGATTGCAGGCCGTACTTCCATCAGGATTTCCTCCACCACCTACATTCCTGGCTGCAACCCCCCCTTCTTCTCCTCCACCTCCTCCTCCACTTCCACCTCTGAATTCCCATTTTGCAGCACCAGTCAGCCATCAGTCAGTAGCTGGAAGCAGTGTAGCACTGCAGTGGGGAAGAGGCAATAGCCTGTGATGAAACTAATTTGCTTAGGTGACAAACAGCACACCGCCACAGAGCTGTGGCAGGGTATAAGGGACCAGACTGAGCTGTGGCTCTCGCCACTCAACCTACAACCAGGCATGGTTGTGTCTGATAATGGCCATAACTTGGTGGCGGCTTTGGAGCTCAACAAGCTCACACACATACCATGCCTAGCCCACGTCTTCAACTTAGTGGTCCAGCGGTTTCTCAAAACCTACCCCAATTTGCCTGAGCTACTGGTGAAGGTGAGCCTCGTGTGTGCCCATTTACAAAACGCATCTACAGCTGCCTCCAGTCTGGCAACGTTGCAGCAGCACTTGCAATTGCCAGCTCATCGACTGCTGTGCGACGTGAGCACGTGCTGGAACTCCACGTTCCACATGTTGGCCAGGCTTTGTGAGCAGCAGAGGGAAGTAGTGGAATACCAGCTGCAACATGGTCGTCACCTTTCCAAGTGACAAATGGGCATGGATCTCTGACCTCTGTGAGGTTTTAAGCAACTTTTAGGAATCAACACAGATGGTAAGCCACAATGCCGCTATTATCAGCGTAACATCTCACTTCTGTGTTTCCTTAAAAGCTGGGCATCCCTGGTATATGCCAATATCAAAATGATGTCTGCACCACCTTGAGAGACACATGAACATGTTCACATTACCAATCTTCTGTACTACTATGCCTTCGATTTTTGAGATATATGAACATTTTTAAAGAATTATATACTATGCAGAATTATATTATTATGCCGAAGAGCTTCATTACCAGAGTGTTACCTCCCCCTTCTTCCTTTCCTGGCCAATTTTCCAAATTTATCAATGGACCTATCTAACTGCAATTCATTATTTAATCTCTGCACCCACCTACATGTGTTTGAGATTCTTTATTCATTAGATGACAGATATTTTTATTATATATATATATATATATATATATATATATATAAATAATGGGAAAAAATCGGACTGCACTCCAAACGGTTTCTTCAGTAAAACAACAGGTAGTGTTTATTCACCCATGTGGTGGCAGCAAAAAAGCGACGTTTCGGCTCAACATGAGCCTTTCTCAAGCATTGATAAAAGTGCAAAGCAAGCATATATAGGTGAACCAATCAAATCATTTGACGCATCAACATGATTGATACTTAATAAAAAACAGTACAAAAAGTATACATACAATCATAAGGAGGTCATCCTGGTGAGCATTAGTAAAGTGACTAGTGCTAACAATAAGACAAGTGCATAATAAGGCTGACTATCATATAATAGTACATAAGATCCATAAACCTTGTCAACTGTTCCTTATACATACATAATTATTAGTAATACATTAATTGTGCACATATGTGGCGGGGATATAATGATGAGTTCGTACCTGGGGGAGTGATGCAGCCCACACATACTATCGCGCTGTTCAGCGCGTCTCCAGGGTGCAAGTGCGCATGTCCCGGTTGCATATACCTAATCAGTCAGCGTCCGAGCAGCACCACGTTTGTCCAGTGATGTCGCTCTTGAGTTGCGTAACAGACGCATATTGCTGACTCCTGCTGAAACACGTATACTGATAGTAGAGGGAGGAAGCGCATGCGCACCCCCATCTTTGAAGCCAAAGGCCACCATAATGTTGAAGGGAGTATAGCCAGTATATGTATTTATACTATATTACATGCTGAGAGCCTGCAAAGTTCAATAACTGGTCACAGTGGATGATTTCCACTAATCTCAATCGAGAGGAGCGTCCCCACTTTTCCAAGATAGGAAACCCTCCTCTGCATGTAACCCCAATGCTGCGGGCACGCTAGTCCCATCAGCACTGCGGGTTACGTTCTTATTGCAGCTCGTGACCTAGAGGGTTCTCCTCAATTACATATACCAGAACAATAATTTACAAGCGGTCAGCAATATAGATCTGATCTACATACCACCCTTCTTTATATGTAATCGGGACAAAAACATTACACCCCAAAGAAAAGAAAGCAACCATTTACACAAAAAAGGAAAGGCGAATACTTTGTGGGCTCCTCATCCACCGTCCAGGCTCATCATTTTTCTTTCATATCTTTCCCCGGAATTCCAGTGCATCTGAAATGATACACAGTATTAGTGATGCAAGTGATACCCAAAAGGCCCAATTCCCTTGTTTTACTTGTTTCTATTGTTTTTTGTTATTTAATTTACATTTTTTATACATGATATTTTTATCAATGAACATGTCCTCTGCAGGAGGAAATACTTGACATAACATAAGCAGCATATACAGAGGGCAAACATCTTCCCTCACAGTCCGCCTCCATACCTATAATCAATATTCAAACCATTAGGCTGTAAGCTATTAAGAGTCTGAATCCAATATGATTCTCTCTTTTTAAGTAATGCTACACGATCACCACCCCTGCGGGGCATTGGTATCTGGTCAATAATCCAGCATCTCAAGTCTTTTTCATTATGTTTTTTGAGTGAAAAATGTCTTGGCACTGGGAGATCTGTACGGCCCTTTCTGATAGTGAACCTATGATTATTGAGCCTGGTTTTTAAGTCAGTGGAGATTTCACCTACATATAGTAACTGACAGGGACAGGAAAGAACATATACTACAAAAGTAGAATCACATGATAGATGAAATTTAATAGGGTATGATATTCCTGTATTGGGATGTGTATAAGACCTAGATCTGCAAATAAAACGACAATTGACACAATGCAGGCACGGGAAACAACCAGTACCCGATGGTGCCAATGTAGTTTGTCTGGTAACAATTTTGGGATCTGCTTTAACTAATTGGTCTCTGATATTTTTGCATCTTCGATATGCCTTTCAGTTATTATTAATTTTTTTTCTGTTACAAAATATTACAAGACAAATCATTTCTAAAACCATTACTGTATGTATTGTGAAATTGCTATTTGGGCTCACTGTAAGACCTCAATGGACTGGAGCGCAATTTAGAGGCCTGTTTTTCTATTGCTGGTTTTATGGCACCGGATGATGTACCGTACCAACATATTGAAAACACCTTCAAAGTGAATATTTTTTCATGTTGACCCCCTAAGGTATACGTAATTTAAACATTTTGGCCTTTGGCTGTATTTTAGGAAAAATGAATGGGACTGTGGTGAGAAAACTTTTTCCCAAAAGTTTTGATTCAGTGTCCTATTTTTCCCCTTCACCATGTAGCCTTGTAAAAGTACACATTTCCACATTTATATACTGCTATTTGCAATCATACCCTATATGCGCTTTTTGCATCTTGTATGGGCTCACCAGAAGACCTTCTGACTGGAGCACTATTTTAACAGTGACTTTCACAGTGACCGCCCCTTTAACAGTGACTGCCCCTTTAACAAAGACTTTCACAGTGACTGCCCCTTTAACAGTGACTTTCACAGTGACCACCCCTTTAACAGTGTTTTTCACAGTGACCGCCCCTTTAACAGTGACTTTCACAGTGACAGCCTCTTTAACAGTTACTTTCACAGTGAATGCCCCTTTAACAGTGATCTTTTAATAGTGGCCCCTGCCCCCCATGCATGTAGCAATGTAGTTGTGCCATCAGACGTCATATGACTGAATATTTCAGGACCTGAGAACTGCTAATACCTGTGATCAGTTGTTATGGCAACCTGGAGTAGGACCTGTGAGCTTTTATTGGCTGATAAGGGACATGTGACCATGTGTAAGGCAGTTAGGATTTAAGTGAAAGGTTTGCAGGCTTGTATTGGCTAATTTTTGGGGAATATCTCAGTAAACGGTACGTCCTAGAGAGCTGAGACCCCCGCAAGAATTCTTTCCAGGTAGCAAGGGATGTGTATACCAAGTTTCATGGAAATGAATGACTGTGTTTTTGAGTTTTTCACAGAACATACACACACACACACATACATGCATATATACGTCCTTTTTAATATATATAGATACAGTCATGTGAAAAAATTAGGACACCCTTTGAAAGCATGTGGTTTTTTGTAACATTTTTAATAAAAGGTTATTTCATCTCCGTTTCAACAATACAGAGAGATTAAAGTAATCCAACTAAACAAAGAAAACTGAAGAAAAGTCTTTTCAAGATCTTCTGTAAATGTCATTCTACAAAAATGCCTATTCTAACTGAGGAAAAAGATAGGACACCCTTGCCCCTAATAGCGAGTGTTACCTCCTTTGGCTGAAATAACTGCAGTGAGACGGTTCTTGTAGCCATCTACCAGTCTTCGACATCGGTCTGAGGAAATTTTACCCCACTCCTCAATGCAGAACTTTTTCAGCTGTGAGATGTTTGAGGGGTTTCTTGCACGTACAGCCCTTTTCAAGTCACCCCACAGCATCTCAATGGGATTCAAATCTGGACTTTGACTTGGCCATTCCAGGACTCTCCATTTCTTCTTTTTCAGCCAATCTTTGGTTGATTTACTAGTATGTTTTGGGTCATTGTCATGTTGCATGGTCCAGTTCCGCTTCAGCTTTAATTTTCTAACTGATGGTCTCACATGTTCTTCAAGCACCTTCTGATACACAGTAGAATTCATCGTGGATTCTATGATGGTGAGCTGACCAGGTCCTGCTGCAGCAAAGCAGCCCCAAACCATGACACTTCCACCTCCATGCTTCACAGTTGGTATGAGGTTCTTTTCTTGGAATGCTGTGTTTGGTTTACGCCAAACATGTCCTCTGCTGTTGTGTCCAAATAATTCAATTTTGGACTCATCTGTCCAAAGAACATTATTCCAGAAGTCCTGGTCTTTGTCAACTTTATCTCTGGCAAATGTCAGTCTGGCCTCGATGTTTCTCTTGGAAAGCAAAGGTTTCCTCCTTGCACACCTCCCATGCAAGTTAAACTTGTACAGTCTCTTTCTGATTGTAGAGGCATGTACTTCTACATCAACAGTAGCCAGAGCCTGCTGTAGTTCTCGAGATGACACTTTAGGGTTTTTGGAGACCTCTTTTAGCATCTTGCGGTCTGCTCTTGGGGTGAACTTGCTGGGGCGACCAGTCCTGGGCATGTTGGCAGTTGTTTTGAAAGCCCTCCACTTGTAGACTATCTTCCGGACAGTGGAATGGCTGATTTCAAAATCTTTTGAGATCTTTTTAAATCCCTTCCCAGACTCATAGGCTGCTACAATCTTTTTTCTGAAGTCCTCTGACAGCTCTTTTGCTCTCACCATGGTGCTCACTCTCACTTCAACAGTCAGGAGCACACCAAACTAAATGTCTGAGGTTTAAATAGGGCAAGCCTCATTCAACATGCAGAGTAACGATCTACTAATTATGTGCACCTGGTGTGATATACCTGTGTGAGATCTGAGCCAATTTAAGAGGGAATACATGTGAGGGTGTCCTATCTTTTTCCTCAGTTAGAATAGGCATTTTTGTAGAATGACATTTACAGAAGATCTTGAAAAGACTTTTCTTCAGTTTTCTTTGTTTAGTTGGATTACTTTAATCTCTCTGTATTGTTGAAACGGAGATGAAATAACCTTTTATTAAAAATGTTACAAAAAACCACATGCTTTCAAAGGGTGTCCTAATTTTTTCACATGATTGTATATTTTAATATGTAAAATTGGGAAAGAGGGTGATTAAAGAAAAAATTAAGCTTGTTTTTTTTTTAAAACACTGTCCATCCTGCCCTGTGCTTTGTGCACACAGCAGTAGGGAGTTTACCATGGCAGCCAAGGCTTCAGTAGCGCCCTTGCTGCCATGGTAACCGATCGGAGCCCTACGATTTCACTGCTGGGGCTCCAATCAGAAGCTGCCACTGCCACCAATAAATATAACAATGAGGAGGGGGGGTGCCTGTTGCCCCTGCCACCAATGATTAAAATACTGGGATGGGGGGTGCATTGCGCCACTAATGAAGAGAATTAACATGATTATGCTACTGAGGGGGCCACTGTGCCACCAATGCATATGATTAACCCCTAAATACAAATGTAGGCTGCGGGTGCCAGCGATATTGCATACCCAGCACCCAGCCTCTATGACAGGGCACGCAATCCCTGTAAATTAACCCCTTAGATGCAGTTTGGTTGATCGCTGTGTCCTGTCACTGAGGCCAAGTGCCGGTTGTGTGATACGGCCGGCACCCGTAGACTACATTTGTATTTAAGGGTTAATGATATGCATTGGTGGTGCAGTGGCACCCCTCAGTATTTTAAACATGTTAATGATATGCATTGGTGGCAGTGGCAGCTTCACAGCCCATCCCCTCCCTTTTTATTAGGGCAGTGGCGGCACGAGCATGCCATGTTCTCTAATTGATACTATATATATACAGTCTACAGATGGAAAGGAAATCAACAACAAAACTACTGGGATAACCGATCCCCCTACCACTCTGGTCGTGGATCATCCACCTCCGACAGAGATAGGTCAACTGGCTACAAACGTCCACCACATTTTCTAGGTTACCCCAGGAGAAGAGGCAGAACAGGATGCAGGGCACCAGGAGGGGTGGCAGAAAGTGATCAAGGAGATCGAGGACAATCTGGTAATTAACATCTACTCATTTAACCTATCTCCAGCACAGACTAGTATATTACAGAAGGGCTTGTCATTCTGCCCCACACCAAATCTGAGCACATTTTTATTAGAACAAGAACTACAGAAATTCTATCGAACTTTAAGACTAAAGCCAAACCCCAGACCACAATTGATCTACCAGGTGCATTATCGATAGAATATTTAGGTCTCAGGAATAAAAGTTCCTTCATGCCCCCACGGAACAAACACCCAATCAAGACCTATATTTCTCTCTCCCAGGACACAATACAAAATATTCTGATTGAAAACACACAAGGTCAATTTAAACATACCAACAATGTATCTATGGAAGAAAATATGGCCCTCGATTCATTACAGAGAAACAAAGACATTATTATTAAACCAGCTGATAAAGGTAGAGCTTTAGTAGTAATGGATAAAACAGAATACTAGTGTTGAGCGAGCATGCTCAGCCGAACTGCTGTTCGGCTCCAACATCGTTATGCTCAGCACATCAGAGTGCTTGGCTGAATACTGCAGGTGCTCAAGTACAATTTAATACAATGAAAGTCAATGGGAGAGCATCAAACCAGGCACCCCCTGCTCTGAACAAGAGAGGGTGTCTGGTTCACAAAAAAAGGTTAGAAATTGATGGAACCCCCATCAAAATGGTTTGGAAACAGCATTAAGAGGATGGCTGGATGCGTCTTGGACAACCACACAAAGGCTATATGCCAAAAGCCAGGTATATGCAAGCCATCAATCTATCCATGAGACAGATAACAGGCTTAGTCAGCATACCTTACAATGGCAGCCTTGTGCACTATGAGACATTCCAAACCAGCTCTCATCTGACTGAAAGCCAGTAAGCCTCAAAGTTACTTCAGACCTGTTGGATGGCTTGGATGGACCTGCGCACCTAGATCAATATCATTAGGGAGACAAAAAGTTTTCTGATTGTCCTAACATAATATTCAATAATCTTTCTATACAGTTTTGTCATGTAAAAACTGATTGCATAAACATGGGCATATGGGAAAGACATGCATTGCATGGAAAATTTGCGATCTACCCTACTCATGAACAGCACCATCTATTGGTTTCATATTCTTATGACAAGAAGATTACTCTTGTCATTAGACTATGAAACCAATAGATGGCGCTGTTCATGAGTCAGAACAGTGCCATCTATTGTTTTTTTTTATAGTCTTATGACAAGATTATTAGTGTAGCCTTTGTGGGGATTCACTCTGGTAGGCAGGGTAAGCGGACTCAGAACAGAGGCAAAAGAAACAGTTTGTAAAACAAAACTTCAGTGTTTATTCACACAGGGAAAAAAAAGCAAAATTTTTCAGTCTTAGTGTTCGTTCACACAGAGGAAAGTCCAAATTACAAAACAGTCAGATCCCAAAACAGAGACTCAGATTCTGAGCCCAGCTGCCTATTTAAAGGACAGCCAGGTGCTGCCAAAACCCAGACCGGCACTTAAACTCCGGTCTGGTATTTGATCTCACCTGGCTGGAAATCAGCCCAGCCGCCCATGTTGGGAGGAAAATACCTGCCTTCCCAAACAAAACCCCTTGCTATGTCATACCTTTTGCATGGAAATTTTGCGATAAAAATTTGCGATTAGAATATTTGCGATCTACACTACTCATGAACAGTGCCATCTATTGCATTCATAGTCTTGTCATAAGACTATGAAACAAATAGATGGCGCTGTTCATGAGTCATTACAAGCAGGGCCATAGTCCTCAGATACACCCTAGCAAGCTTATATTACCACAGATAAAGTGCTAGAAGATGTGTGAATGAAAGCAGCATTCCTATATACACCTCAGTGTTAGCGCAGGCTATTATAGGCTGAGTGCTACACAGTGTGTGGACTCTGTTGAGCAGTGTGCCCCCACTTACTAGCATCCCAAAAAGATAAACAGTACCATCTATTGTTTTCATAGTCTTATGACAAGAGTAATCGTCTTGTCATAAGACTATGAAACCAATAGATGGCGCTGTTCATCTGTAGTTTAGATCGCAAATATTGTAATCGCGAAATCGCGATCATTTTCCATGCAAAAGGATACACTAATAATCTTGTCATAAGACTATGAAACCAATATATGGCGCTGTTCATTACTCATGAACAGCGCCATCTATTAGGTTCATAGTCTTATGACAAGAGTAATCGTCTTGTCATAAGACTATGAAACCAATAGATGGCAATGTTCTGACTCATGAAATCAGTTTTTACATGACAAAACTGTATAGAAAGGTTATTGAATATTATGTTTGGACAATCAGAAAACTTTTTGTCCCCCTAATGATATTGATCTAGGTGCTCAGGTCCATCCATGCCATCCAACAGGTCTGGATGGCTTGGATCTATTGACACACTGATACAAACAAAATGACCGTTTTAGCAGTGTATAATGTCACGACGAGGTGTGGGAGGGAACACCACACCAAACACAAGATAGGGGAGGAAGGTATCTGGCCTGATTTACCCTGAAATGCCCTGAGGTAGTGATAAGGCCCAAAGACGACCTGTTCCTTAAGCAGAAGGAACAGGGGTCTTGACTCAGATCAGATACCAGAAGGCAGGGAAAACAACACAAAACAAATACAAAGGAATGAGACATTTAACTCCTGAAGTAGAAGAAAGAACAGGAACACCAGAGGAGACAACACACACCAGCTCTTCCACTTGCAAATGAAGCTATACACCACAAGGAGTGAAGGGGGTAGCCATACTTAAATAGTAATGACCACTGTGCTGTACCTGACTAGAGGTGTGGTCATTACCATCAACAACAAAGTGAAATTCAAAGTGACCTTCTAACACCTAGCCTGGGAGTGACCGTGACAGCACCCAATTGTACATTGATGACACTTGATGTGAATAGTTTATACATGTCGATTGAACATGAAAAGGGCATACAGGCAAAAGCGAGATTACTACACACTCACTCTAGCCTACATGATATACAACAGAAGTTCTGCCTTGAATTCCTAAACATTATAGTGACAAAAAAAAAGATTCTGTTTGGGGACACATACTATGGTCAAAAGAAGAGGACAGCTATAGGATCTAAGGTGACCCCTCTAAATGCTAATGCGTATATGACAGCAATTGAAGAAAATTATGTATGCACACATCATTTGTTCTGCCAATATGCCACCATTCGGCTCCACTTTATCGATTACATTTTTTGCATATGGAGGGGCCCCAAGTCCACTATCCATGAATTGGTCCAAGATCTGAACCAGATACACACGAAATTAGGTTTTACTATTCACACTAGTGAAGAAGAAATCAGCTTCTTAGACACCATGATCAAAATTGATCAAATGGGAAGTATCACAGTAGACCTCTTTAACAAACCCACTTATTGCAATTGCCTTCTCCACTATAACAGCTGCCACCCTAAAGCTACAAAGAAATCTCGATTACAATACACGCGAGTAAACCTTATTGTGTCTTATAGTGACATAAAAAAAGAAAGACTAAATAACATGACACAGAAATTTCTTGCAAGGGGTTATCCACAATCTCTTCTAGATACTGCACTGATTAACCTAGGAAAAACTACCACACTGCGAACTAACAACAAAAATAGAATAGCCTGTGTCACCACCTACTGCCCCCTAACACCTAAAATCCATTAGGTTCTAAGAAAGCATTGGCCATTACTCGCCAAGGCTTATCTAAACATAGAAGAATTCTACCAACCTGAATTGACATGCTACAAAAGACTGCATAATATTAGAGACAAACTTGTTAACCCCTTCAGGACCCTGCCGTTTTTCACCTTAGGAACCAGGCCATGTAAATCTGACATGTGTCACTTTATGTGGTGAACTTTAAAACGCTTTTACTTATCCAGGCCATTCTGAGACTGTTTTCTCGTCACGTATTGTACTTCACGATAGTGGTAAAATTGAATAAAAAAATTTTTTTTTTTAATTCCAAATTTTCTAAAAATTTTGAAAAGTTAGCACATTTCCAAATTTTAATTTCTCTACTTTTATAATAGATAGGAATACCTCCAAAAATAGTTATTACTTTACATTCCCCATATGTCTAATTCATGTTTGGATCATTTTGTGAATGTGATTTTATTTTTTGGGGCTGTTAGAAGTTTAGAAGCAAATCTTGAAATTATTCAGATAATTTCTAAAACCCACTTTTTCAGGACCAGTTCAGCCTTGTGAGGCTTACATAATAGAAACCTCCCAAAAATGACCCCCATTTTACAAACTAAACACCTCAAGGTATTCAAAACTGATTTTACAAACTTTGTTAACCCTTTAGGTGTTCCACAAGAATTAATGGAAAATAGAGATAACATTTCAAAATTTCACTTTTTTGGCAGATTTTCCATTTGAATCATTTTTTTCCAGTTACAAAGCAAGGGTTAACAGCCAAACAAAACTCAATATTTATGGCCCTCATTCTGTAGTTTACAGAAACACCCCATATGTGGTCGTAAACTGCTGTACAAGCACAAGGCATTGCACAGAAGGAAAGGAACGCCATACGTTTTTTTCTCTATATTACACTTTTTGTGAGGCATGGTAACAAGAAGAGATGTAAGGTGACATAAAATGTCATTTTTTACATCGTTTTTATTATTATTATTATTTTTTACAGTATTCACCTGAGGGGTTAGGTCATGTGATATTTTTATAGAGCAGGTTATTACATACGCGGCGATACCTAATATGTCTACTTTTTTATTTATTTATGTAAGTTTGACACAATGATTTTATTTTTGAAACAAAATAAATCGTGTATTAGTGTCTCATAGAAACATAGAATGTGTCGGCAGATAAGAACCATTTGGCCCATCTAGTCTGCCCAATATACTGAATACTATGAATAGCCCCTGGCCCTATCTTATATGAAGGATGGCCTTATGCCTATCCCATGCATGCTTAAACTCCTTCACTGTATTTGCAGCTACCACTTCTGCAGGAAGGCTATTCCATGCAACCACTACTCTCTCAATAAAGTAATACTTCCTGATATTACTTTTAAACCTTTGCCCCTCTAATTTAAAACTATGTCCTCTTGTAGCAGTTTTTCTTCTTTTAAACATTTTCTCCTCTTTTACCTTGTTGATTCCCTTTATGTATTTAAAAGTTTCTATTATATCCCGTCTGTCTCGTCTTTCTTCCAAGCTATACATGTTTTTAATCTTTCCTGGTAAGTTTTATCCTGCAATCCATGTACTATTTTAGTAGCTCTTCTCTGAACTCTCTCCAAAGTAACAATATCCTTCTGGAGATATGGTCTCCAGTACTGCGCACAATACTCCAAATGAGGTCTCACTAGTACTCTGTAGAGCGGCATGAGCACCTCCATCTTTCTACTGGTAATGCCTCTCCCTATACACCCAAGCATTCTGCTAGCATTTCCTGCTGCCTACCTTTAAGTCTTCTGAAATAATGACCCCTAAATCCCTTTTCTCAGATACTAAGGTTAGGACTGTATCACTGATTTTATATTCTGCTCTTGGGTTTTTACGCCCCAGGTGCATTATCTTGCACTTATTAACATAAAATTTTAGTTACCAGATTTTTGACCATTCCTCTAGTTTTCCTAAATTCTTTTCCATTTGGTGTATCCCTCCAGGAACATCAACCCTGTTACAAATCTTTGTGTCATCAGCAAAAAGACACACCTTACCATTGAGGCCTTCTGAAATTTCGCTGATAAAGATATTAAACAATATGGGTCTCAGAACAGATCCCTGAGGTACTCCACTGGTAACAAGACCATGGTCTGAATATACTCCATTGACTACAACCCTCTGTTGTCTGTCCCTCAGCCACTGCTTAATCCATTCAACAATATGGGAGTCCAAGCGCCAAAGACTCTTTTTTACTGAAAAGCGCCTTCTATGTGGGACAGTATCAAAAGCCTTACTAAAGTCTAGATAAGCGATGTCTACTGCACCTCCGCCATCTATTATTTTAGTTACCCAATCAAAAAAATCAATAAGATTAGTTTGACATGATCTCCCTGAAGTAAACCCATGCTGTTTTTCATCTTTCAATCCATGGGATTTTAGATGTTTCACAATCCTCTCCTTGAGTATGGTTTCCATTAATTTCCCCACTATTGATGTCAGGCTTACTGGCCTATAGTTGCCCGATTCCTCCCTACTACCTTTCTTGTGAATGGGCACAACATTTGCTAATTTCCAATCTTCTGGGACGACTCCTGTTACCAGTGATTAGTTAAATAAATCTGTTAATGGTTTTGCTAGTTCGACGCTGAGCTCTTTTAATAGCTTTGGGTGTATCCCATCAGGCCCTTGTGACTTATTTGTATTAATTTTAGCATAACGTCTCTATAGTCTGAGAGCCATAGTTTTTTCTTTTTTTGGGGCGATTATCTTAGGTAGGGTATGTGGGATGGGATGACGGTTTGATTGGCACTATTTTGGGGTGCGTATGACTTTTTGATCGCTTGCTATTACACTTTTTGTGATGGTAGGTGACAAAAAATGGCTTTTTATACACAGTTTTTATTTAAAATTTTTTACGGTGTTCACCTGAGGGGTAGGTCATGTGATATTTTTTTAGAGCCGGTCATTACGGACGTGAAAATAACTAATATGTCTACTTTTTAGTTATTTAAGTTTTACACTCTGTAGTGAGCTTCATGTGCTATAGTTGCTATGACCAATGGGGGTGCACTCCCCAGGTCACACACTTGTACCTATATAGCACTCAGTGCTTAAACGTCCTGTGTATGTTAGCCACTATTCGCTTGTTGAACTGTACTGACGCTAGACTGCACTTTTCACTTGGAACAGACAGGTTTCAGAAGCTAAAAAACACTAAACTCTGTCCACCAACATGTTTCGCCCGATAATCTGGCTCCATCAGGGGTTCCGGACAGCATTAAATAGAGACGCTGCTGCTGGACTTTATAAAGGGTATCTCCACCTTAACCACCTGTTAGAGAGACAATAGGTATGCAGGGCAGAACAGGGTGGTAACAACAGTTAGCAATCTGCCAATAGGGAGTCCAAACAACACTATGACATCCACCAACATCATCTAGGTGGGTGTATTATGGGCGTGCTAGTACACAACCCTTGTATACGCTTGAACTTACCTATTCCACGTTTCAATATGTACACATGCGGCTACGCAGGATCTTTAAGTTGCCATCGAAGTGGAAATTCACAGTGCGCCTGCATGAGCACTCAGTGTACCTATTACAAGCCCCAATCTATTGGCTGCGTAGGGCCTTGGAAATATTTTCGCGTTGCTGATCTAAATGCTCCTGCGTGTGCACTCATTCCGTACTAGTGCGGCCACTATATAGAAAGCTCAAGCGCTGGCACTTGTTGATGCCACACTTCTTAGAATAATAAAATATATATTTTTTAAACATCTAGTCCAGAGTTTTTACAGTAAAGACCCTCTCAAAATAACATGGCTTAGAACTAACACAGTGGGTAGTCATCCATGTGGTAGATGTAGCTTCTGCTCTTATATTAAAAAGATCAAAGATTTCACTAACCCTGTGGATGGGAGAAAATATGAGATCAGTCAATTTATTAACTGCCAAACAATGGGGATAATTTATGTGGCTCAATGTCCATGTTCAAAACTGTATGTTGGCAAGATGTCCCCAGAATTTCGACGACGTATTTGCCAACATATAAGTAGTATCAACACCAAATCCGATACTACCATAGCCCGGCATGTCAGAACGTTTCATGGGGACGACCCTGGCTGTTTGAAATTTATGGGGCCTTTGTAAAAAGACGTTAGGTGCACGTAGAGGGAACCTGTTTAGGATTCTCCTGCAAGAGGAGACTAGGTGGATTTAACACCTGGATAGTCTCAGATAGTTTAAGGCCTAAATTAAGGCTTTACATTTTCTTCTTTTCTAGAATAACTTTTCTGCACATTTTTGTCATCTATGTAGACAAAAAACCTATTATGACTATTTATGAGCAGTAAATGAGACACTGATACTAGGTTCTCAATGTTTGGAACCCTATGCTATATGATCACAATAAAAGATCATTTTTATCCTAGCTATGGATGGTCTGGGGACACCTTAGTAATCCATCACTCCTATACCACATGCATTAAGGATATAAAACGCTAGGAGGTATTGGCAATTGATATCTAGTACATGGGATTGCACCAGCAATATGCTGACGGAGAGTCCCTTTTTTTAAATTAATTTTTAATTTATTTTTATTTTTTTAAATTATATATATCTATTTTTTATTATTCTAAGCAGTGTGGCATCAACAAGTGACAGCGCTTGAGCTTTCTATATGATGGCCGCACTGGTACGGAATAGTGCATTTTCAGACTAAGTGCACACGCAGGCGCATTTAGATCAGCAACGCGAAAATATTTCCAAGTCCCTGCGCAGCCAATAGATCGGCACTTGTAATAGGTAAGTCCGGTCGCAGCCAGGTTTACGCACTGAGTGCTCACGCAGGCGCACTGTGAATTTCTACTTCGATGGCAACTTAAAGATCCTGCTTAGCCGCATGTGTACATATTGAAACATGGAATAGGTAAGTTCAGGCGTATACAAGGGTTGCGTACTAGCACACCTGATGAAGCCAGATTAGCTGGCGAAACATGTTGGGGGACAGAGTTTAGTGTTTTTTAGCTTCTGAAACCTGTCTGTTCCAAGTGAAAAGTGCAGTATAGCGTCAGTACAGTTCAACAAGCGAATAGTGGCTGAATTATACTAACATACACAGGACGTTTAAGCACTGAGTGCTATATACAGACGTGGACAAAATTGTTGGTACCCTTTGGTCAATGAAAGAAAAAGTCACAATGGTCACAGAAATAACTTTAATCTGACAAAAGTAATAATAAATTAAAATTCTATAAATGTTAACCAATGAAAGTCAGACATTGTTTTTCAACCATGCTTCAACAGAATTATGTAAAAAAATAAACTCATGAAACAGGCATGGACAAAAATGATGGTACCCCTAACTTAATATTTTGTTGCGCAACCTTTTGAGGCAATCACTGCAATCAAACGCTTCCTGTAACTGTCAATGAGACATCTGCACCTCTCAGCAGGTATTTTGGCCCACTCCTCATGAGCAAACTGCTCCAGTTGTGTCCGGTTTGAAGGGTGCCTTTTCCAGACTGCATGTTTCAGCTCCTTCCAAAGATGCTCAATAGGATTGAGGTCAGGGCTCATAGAAGGCCACTTTAGAATAGTCCAATTTTTTCCTCTTAGCCATTCTTGGGTGTTTTTAGCGGTGTGTTTTGGGTCATTGTCCTGTTGCAAGACCCATGACCTGCGACTGAGACCAAGCTTTCTGACACTGGCTAGTACATTTCTCTCTAGAATTCCTTGATAGTCTTGAGATTTCATTGTACCCTGCACAGATTCAAGACACCCTGTGCCAGACGCAGCAAAGCAGCCCCAGAACATAACAGAGCCTCCTCCATGTTTCACAGTAGGGACAGTGTTCTTTTCTTGATATGCTTCATTTTTTCGTCTGTGAACATACAGCTGATGTGCCTTGGCAAAAACTTCGATTTTTGTCTCATCTGTCCACAGGACATTCTCCCAGAAGCTTTGTGGCTTGTCAACATGTAGTTTGGCATATTCCAGTCTTGCTTTTTTATGATTCGTTTTCAACAATGGTGTCCTCCTTGGTCGTCTCCCATGTAGTCCACTTTGGCTCAAACAACGACGGATGGTGCGATCTGACACTGATGTTCCTTGAGCATGAAGTTCACCTTGAATCTCTTTAGAAGTCTTTCTAGGCTCTTTTGTTACCATTCGGATTATCCGTCTCTTAGATTTGTCATCAATTTTCCTCCTGCGGCCACGTCCAGGGAGGTTGGCTACAGTCCCCATGGATCTTAAACTTATGAATAATATGTGCAACTGTACTCACAGGAACATCTAGTTGCTTGGAGATGGTCTTATAGCCTTTACCTTTAACATGCTTGTCTATAATTTTCTTTCTGATCTCTTGAGACAGCTCTTTCCTTTGCTTCCTCTGGTCCATGTCGAGTGTGGTACACACCATATCACCAAACAACACAGTGATTACCTGGAGCCATATATATAGGCCCAATGGCTGATTACAAGGTTGTAGACACCTGTGATGCTAATTAGTGGACACACCTTGAATTAACATGTCCCTTTGGTCACATTATGTTCTGTGTTTTCTAGGGGTACCATCATTTTTGTCCATGCCTGTTTCATGAGTTTATTTTTTTACATAATTCTGTTGAAGCATGGTTGAAAAACAATGTCTGACTTTCATTGGTTAACATTTATAGAATTTTAATTTATTATTACTTTTGTCAGATTAAAGTTATTTCTGTGACCATTGTGACTTTTTCTTTCATTGACCAAAGGGTACCAACAATTTTGTCCACGTCTGTAGGTAGCAAATGTGTGACCTGGGGAGTGCATTGGTCATAGCAACTATAGCACATCAAGCTCACTAGAGACTAGGCATCAGATAGTTTTAATCCTCTTTAGCTCACAGTTATTTAAGTATTTCTTAAACAGTTTATTAAAAGTTAAGTTTTATAATCTGGGACAAGTAAGGTTATTGGCCGAATTAGGCTTTAGTTTTTGATGAATACTTTTTATGTATACTTTTTTTATTTACTTAAGTTTTACACAATAAAAGCATTTTTAGTGTCTCCATATTCGGAGTCATAGTTTTTTTTTTAAGGCGATTGTCTTAGGTAGCAGTTCATTATTTGCGGGATGAGGTGACGGTTAGAGTGGGGCTATTTTGGTAGGCATACACCTTTTTTCACTTTATTTTTTTGTCCCACTTTGGGACTTCAACTTTTGGGGGTCTGATCCCCTTTACAATGCATTCCAATACTTCTGTATTGGAATGCATTGGCTGTATGTGTAAAACTGTGTGTATTACTCATACAGCTTCCTACCTGTGAGATCCAGGGGGCAGGATCTCACAGGCTCTTCACCGGAAGGCAGCCCCGATGCATAAGGAAGGCATTGCACTGCCTTCCATGCCATCGGGTTCCCATCACAGCAGCATGGGGACCCGATGGCAGCTCCAATGCCCGTCCGACATTGCACGTGCCGCGGTCAGCGCTGACCGCGGCACATCAAGAGTTAATGCGCCGGCATCGGTGATTTAACCAATGCTGGCGCATGCAGCAGGGGTCCAGCTATCAGTGACTTCTGGACCCTTGTTGCTGATCAGGCGCAGCTCCTGTACCCGCCTGATCACCATGAAGCACATGTACATCACGGGTCCTTAAGGGGTCAAAGCTGATGTGGGAAGCTTCATCAAATTAACTAGACATTTGTTCCTACGGAGCCAACGACAGGGAACATTTCCCTGTTTGAGCTGTGCGCAATGTTCAAGTGTTATCGAAGGTGAATATTTCACCCATCCACAAACAGGACAACCTTTTACTATCAAAGAATTTTTAACTTGCAACTCAAGCTTTGTGGTTTATTTATTGAAGTGCCTATGTGGCTTTGCAAACTAGTGTTGAGTGAACTCGAATTGTAAAGTTCGGGTCCTTACTTAACTTTACAATGTTTGGTACCCGAACCTGAACTTTGCCGGAAAAGTTTGGGTTCGAGTTTGGTGTTTGGGCATTTAATAAAGCTTGTTGAAAGGCTGCAGGGCAGCCAATCAACAAGCTTTAAAGCTGTGTGCCCTTAGAAGCCTACTAATGGCATGGCTGTGATTGGCCGGTGCATCATGTGACCCAGCCTCTATATAAGCTGGATCACGTGTAGCACCGGCCATCAGCTCTCAGTAGTTAAGGGACAGAAAGCAGGCAGCTGAAGTGAGGGAGAGTGTTAGTGCGATTTTTTGTTGGTACAATACACCATCTATGCACCACTGACAGAGAAAGATAATCATAAATCTGGCCGTTAATTCTGTGGGTGACCTACAGCGATTTTTTTTGTGGGTGTAATGCAACATTGTACTTTGTATCACTGACACACAAATATAATGGTTAATCCGTCTGTTAGTTACAGTGCTTCCTATAATTATTCATACCCCTGGCAAATTTGGACTTAAAGTTACTTTTATTCAACCAGTAAGTAATTTGTTGATGGGAAATGGCATAGGTGTCTCCCAAAAGATAAAACAATGTACAAGAGGCATTATTGTGGGGGAAAAAAATAAAATTCTCAGCTTTTATTTACATTTGAGCAAAAAGTGTCCACCAACTTCAGCACAGACAGGGTGAAATAGAGGACGTGGTCGGAAGCCAAAAGTGACACCTGTGCTGACCAGGAGGATAGTTAGAGAGGTGAAAAAGAATCCAAGGATCACCACCAAGGCCATCCTGGTGAGTCTGGGCTCTGCTGGTGGCAATGTCTCAAGGCAGACAATCCAATGGACCCTGCACACTGCTGGGTTCCACGGATGCAGACTAAGGAGGACGCCACTTCTCCAGATAAGGCACACAAAAGCTTGCTTGGCCTTTGCAAAAGCTCATCTGGACAAAGAAGAAGACTTCTGGTCTTCTGTGTTATGGTCAGATGAAACAAAAATTGAATTGTTTGGTCACAATGATGTTTCCTTCATTTGGCGTAAAAAAGGAGAAGCCTTCCACCCAAAGAACACCATCCCCACTGTCAAACATGGTGGTGGGAACCTAATGCTTTGGGGGTGTTTTTCAGCCAATGGACCAGGGAACCTAATCACAGTAAACGGCACCATGAAAAAAGAGCAATACATGAGGATTCTCAATGACAACATCAGGCAGTCTGCAGAGAAACTTGGCCTTGGGCACCAGTGGAAATTTCAGCATGACAATGACCCAAAACACACAGCAAAAGTGGTGAAGAAATGTTTAGCAGACAACAACATTAATGTTTTGGAGTGGCCCAGCCAGAGTCCAGACTTGAATCCAATTGAGAATCTGTGGAGGGAGCTAAAGATCAGGGTGATGGCAAGAAGACCCTCCAACCTGAAAGATTTGGAGCTCAGTGCTAAAGATGAATGGGCAAAAATACCTGTGAAGACATGCAAAAAGATGGTCTAAAAATTATAGGAAGCGTTTGATTGCTGTAATAGCCAATAAAGGCTTTTCTATTGATTATTGAGAAGGGTTTGAATAATTTTGGACTGGACACTTTTTGCTCAAATGTAAATAAAAGCTGAGAATTCCCCCCCCCCCCCCTTCCCAATAATAATGCCTCTTGTACATCGTCTTATTATCTTTTGGGAGACTCCTATGTCATTTCCCATCAAAAAATTACTTGCTGGTTGAATAAAAGTAACTTTAAGTCAAAATTTGCCAGGGGTATGAATAATTATAGGAAGCACTGTAGGTGCATGTCATATACCTATTTATTGCGTGAAGTACACCTGCACTGCATACATGACAGAGAAATTTATATAGGTTATCCGTCTGTTAGTTAGGTGCACGTCATATACCCATTTATTACATGAAGTACACCTGAACTGTATACATGACAGGGAAATTGATATAGTTAATCTGTCTGTTAGGTAGGTGCGTGTCATTAAGGCTACTTTCACACTAGCGTTCGATCGGATCCGTTCTGAACGGATCCGATCGTAATAATGCAGACGGAGGCTCCGTTCAGAACAGATCCGTCTGCATTATATTAGCTAAAAAAAGCTAAGTGTGAAAATAGCCTGGGACAGATCCGTCCAGACTTTCAATGTAAAGTCAATGGGGGACGGATCCGCTTGAAGATTGAGCCATATTGTGGCATCTTCAAACGGATCCGTCCCCATTGACTTACATTGTAAGTCTGGACGGATCCGCACGGATCCGCACGCCTCCGCACGGCCAGGCGGACACCCGAACGCTGCAAGCAGCGTTCAGCTGTCCGCCTGTCCGTGCGGAGGCGAGCGGAGCGGAGGCTGAACGCCGCCAGACTGATGGAGTCTGAGCGGATCCGCTCCATTCAGACTGCATCAGGGCTGGACGGCTGCGTTCGGGTCCGCTCGTGAGCTCCTTCAAACGGAGCTCACGAGCGGACCAGCGAACGCTAGTGTGAAAGGAGCCTTACCCATTTATTGCATGAAGTACACCTGCACTGCATACGTGGAAGGGAAAATAATATAGTTAATCTGTTTGTTAGTTCAGTGGGTGACCTCAAAGAATGAGGAGAGCATCAAATAAGGGACATGGCCCTTGTCGTGGTGCTTCTGGGGTTGGTGGAGCTCCTGTTGCAGGGAGAGGACATGGTCGATCTGTGCCAGCTACACGCCCAAATGAAACACCTTCCTCAGGTTCACGTAGGCAACAGAACGTTCAGCGTTATTTTGTATGCCCGAATACCAGTGTACGAATTGGTGATGACAGAACAAGTAGAGTCGGTAGTAGATTGGGTGGCTGACAGTGGATGACTCTGCTTTCAGGGTTTCCGAGGCCCATCCACATAACCCTGCTCCAGAAGTGGAAGAGATTGAGTGCATTGATGCCCAACCACTTATGTTTCAGGATGTGGAAATGGGAGGACCCCCGCAGCACATCTCTGATGATGACGAAACACAAGTGCCAATTGCGGCGGCTTTCTGCAGTGTGCAGACTGACAAGGAGGGCAGGGTGAAAAAGTAGAGTTGCCATGCCCTAGCCAGTATTCCTGCCACCGCACCCAGGGACAGAGCACACCAAAGCCAGCTCCAAAGAGTTCCCTGGCGTGGCAGTTCTTCAGACAATGTGCTAATAACAAAACGCGAGTGGTTTGCACGCTGTGCAATCAGAGTCTGAAGCGAGGCATAAATTATCTAAACCTGAGCACCACCTGTATGACCAGGCATCTAAATGCAAAGTACGAGCTGCAGTGGAGTAAACACCTCAAAAACCATGGTCACTCTTCTGCTGAAGTCTCAGCCTCTTCCTCCCCCCCTGGAGTGACAGTGGCACCTGCCACCCCGCAAACAGAGGATGTGGCAGCAACGTCACCATCTCCAAGCATCTCCACAATGTCCCATGAAAGCGTTCAGCGGTCCATCTCCCAAACACTGGCAAGAAAGAGAAAGTACCCCCCTACCCACCCGCGATCCCTGGCCCTGAATGCCAGAATTTCAATGTCCTGGCCTTTGAAATGCTGTCATTCCGTCTGATAGAGAAGTAGACTTTTAAAAAACTTGTGGCGGTGGCCGTCCCACAGTACGTGGTTCCCAGCCGCCACTACTTTTCCAGATGAGCCATCCCTGTCCTGCACAACCAAGTGGCGGACAAAATTAGGTGTGCACTGCGCAACACCATCTGTGGCAAGGTCCACATAACCAGCGGTATGTGGACCAGTAAGCATGGACAGGGACATTATATCTCCCTAACTGCACACTGGGTAAATGCAGTGGCGGCTGGGCCTGAGGCAGGATAGCAGTTTGGTGCATGTCCTTCCGCCACCGAGGATGGCAGGACGTTTCTCTTTGCCTCCTGTTGCCCCTTCCTCCTACTCCGCTTCCTCCTCTACCACCTCCTCATCTGGCCAGCGTAACACCTTCACCACCATCTTCAGCACAGACAGGGGGAAACCACAGCAGGCTCTTTTGAAACTCATCTGTTTTAAGGAAAAAACCCACACCCCGCAGGAGCGGTGGACAGGCATGGAAAAATAGACCGATTTTGCCTGGCGCATGTGCTGAATTTGGTGGTGCAGAGGTTCCTGAAAAATTACCCCAATATGTCAGAGCTGCTGCAGAAAGTGCGGTTTGCAAGCTTTCGGCATTCTCACCTCTGCGCTACAGCGTAACTTCAGCCTTCCCGCTCACCCCCTCATATGCGATGTACCCACAAGGTGGAACTCCACCTTGCACATGCTGGAGAGACTGTGCGAGCAGCAGCAGGTGATTGTGGAGTTTCAGCTGCAGCACGCATGGGTGAGTCGCTCTGCGGAACACCACCACTTCACCACCGAGTGTGCCTCGATGCAGGACACGTGTGTGACGCAGTCCTCAGCATTACTATCCAACTTCTATGTCTCCTTGAAAAAACTCTTCGGGCGATGATGGAAGAGGATGTGGCACAGGAGGAAGAGGGATCATTTCCATGGTTATTAGGCCAGTCATTCAAAAGTGGCTCGGAGGGTGGGTTCCTGCACCAACAGAGGCCAGGTGCACAATTGCCAGTGGCACAGTTCTGGAGGATGAGGAGGAGGAGGATGACGAGGAGGAGGAACCGTTTTCACAGCAGGGTGGACCCAAACCAGCTCATGGGCATCACTGGAGTGTGGCTGGTGGGATACAGAGGACACCTCCCACAGATGACAGCTTGTCGTTGCCCCTGGGCAGCCTGGCACACATGAGCGACTACATGCTGCAGTGCCTGCGCAATGACCGCCGAGTTGCCAACATTCTAACCGGTGCTGATTACTGGGTGGCCACCCTGCTGGATCCCCACTACAAGGACAACGTGCCGTCCTTAATTCCGTCACTAGAGCGTGATCGGAAGATGCGCAAGTACAAGCACGTGCTGGTAGACACGCTGCTGATGGCATTCCCACCTGACACCGGAGGCTCAGTGGAAGCACAAGGCAAAGACAGAGGAGGAGGAAGAAGTCGCCAACGCAGCTGGGGCACCGCCAGCACCTCAGAAGGGAGGGTTAGCATGGCCGAAATGTGGAAAAGCTTTGTCAGCACGCAACAACAACCAGAACCACCAGCTGATATGGAACATCTTAGCAGGAGGCAGCATTTCACGAACATGGTGGAACATTAGGTGTGCACACGCCTACATGTACTGACTGATGGATCTGCCCCATTCAACTTCTGAGTCTCCAAATTGGGCACATGGCCTGAGCTTGCCCTTTACGCCTTGTAGGTTCTGGGCTGCCCTGCGGCCAGTGTATTGTCCGAACGTGTTTAAAGTAGCACGGTGGGGGGGTGAACACAGACAATGTGGACAAACTCACGTTCATTAAAATGAACCAGGCATGGATCCCACAGGACTTTTCCGGACCTTGTGCAGTATACACAAGTATACCGGCAGCACCTAGCCATTGTTATACTCCAGCACGCTTTCTCTTTGTTTGTTTTTTTACATTTCCCAATGTTTTAGGGTTTTCCCAAATTTATAAAAAAACATATATAAATCCAAAAATAGTGTTGGCTACCTCCTCCTCCTCCACCACCACTTCCACCTACACCACCACATCCACCGCCTCCTCAACCTCCTCTTTGATCTCCGCCTTATAGTTCAAGATTATTATATTGAACTTTTTTAAATTCTATGTTATTTTCATTCATTTCTAGGATTGAGCGAACCCGAACTGTAAAGTTTGGGTTCGTACCGAACTGTAGGATTTTTGGACCCCGACCCAAACTTTTCAGTAAAAGTTTGGGTTCGGGGTCAGTATTCGGTGAGTTAATGGTGCTTTTTTAAAGGCTGCAGAGCATCTAATCAGCAAACGTTTAACTCGTGTGCCCTTAGAAGCCATCACAGCCATGCCTACTAATGGCATGGCTGTGATTGGCCAGTGCAGCATGTGACCCAGCCTCTATATCAGCTGGAGTCACGTAGCGCTGCACGTCACTCTGCTCTTATTAGTGTAGGGATAGGATGCTGCTGCTGTGAGGGAGAGAATAGGAAAGAATCTTTTATCAGAAGTGCTGGTTAACTCAGCGATCTACAGCAATTTTGTTTTGTGGGTGCAGTGCACAATTTTTTTACCCTGCCCTGAGCCCAGTGACACAGAAAAATAACTTTAATCCGTCTGTTAGTTAGATGGGCGTTGGCGGCCATTTTATGCAAGTTCAGTGCACCAGCACAGCATATGTGCATTTGTGACAGTCAAGTACAAGCTTGAAATACTGCAATTATATTTTGGGTTTAAAAAAATCACCCATTTTTTGCAAGACCCTATATCTGGGTCCTTGGATGCATTTGTCACGGTAAATAAAAGCTTGAAATACTGCAATAATATTCTGGGTTTAAAAAAAAATGATATTTTTGGCAAGAACCTACATCTGGGGCCTTTGCTGCATTTGTCACAGTGAAATACAAGCTTGAAATGCTGCAATAATATTCTGGGTTCAAAAAAAACACCCATTTTTTACAATAACCTACATCTGGTGCCTTTGATGCATTTGTCACAGTGAAATACCAGCGTTAGATAGTGCTGTTATATTCTGTTATTAAAAAAAACACCCATTTTGGGCAAGATAATAAATTTGCGGCCTTTGCTGCATTTGTCACAGTGAAATACAAGCGTTAGATACTGCTGCTATATTCTGTTATTTAAAAAAACACCAATTTTTGGCAAGATAATAAATTTGCGGCATTTGCTGCATTTGGCACAATGAAATACAAGCATTAGATACTGCTGTTATATTCTGGTTTTAAAAAAACACCCATATTTTGCAAGACCCAACATCTGATGCTTTTCTTGCATTTGTCACAGTGAAATACAAGCTTGAAATACTGAAATTATAATCTGGTTTTAAAAAAACACCCATTTTTTGCACTACCCTACATCTGGGGTCTTTGCTGCATTTGTCACAGTGAAATACAAGCGTTTGATAGTGCTGTTATTTTCTGGTATTAAAAAAAAACATCCATTTTGGGCAAGATAATAAATTTGCGGCCTTTGCTGCATTTGTCGCAGCGAAATACAAGCTTAAAATGCTGCAATTATATTCTGGTTTTAAAAAAACTATTTTTTTTTGCAATAACCTACATCTGGGGCCTTTGCTGAATTTGTCACAGTGAAATACAAGCTTGAAATACTGCAATTATATTCTGGGTTTAAAAGAACACTCATTTTTTGCAATACCCTACATGTGGGGTCTTTGATGTATTTGTCAGAGTGAAATACAAGCGTTAGCTAGTGCTGTTATTTTCTGTTATTTAAAAAACATCCATTTTGGGGAAGATAATAAATTTGCAGCCTTTGTTGCATTTGTCGCAGCGAAATACAAGCTTAAAATACTCCAATTATATTCTGGTTTTAAAAAAACTAAAAACAATTTGCAATACCCTACATCTGGTGCCTTCGCTGACTGCCACAGTGAAATACAAGCTTGAAATATTGCAATTACATTCTGGGTTTAAAAGAACACCCATTTTTTGCAATACCCTACATGTGGGGTCTTTGCTGCATTTGTCACAGTGAAATACAATCTTGAAATACTGCAATAATATTCTGGAATTAAAAAAACACAAATTTTTGGCAAGACCCTACATATGGGGCCTTTGCTGCATTTGTCACAGTGGAATACAAGCTTGAAATACTGCAATTATATTCTGGGTTTAAAAAAACACACCCATTTTTGGCAATACAATACCCTACATCTGGTATCTTTGTTGTATTTGTCACAGTGAAATACAAGCTTGAAATACTGCAATAATATTCTGGATTTTAAAAAACACAAATTTTTGGCAAGACCCTACATATGGGGCCTTTGCTGCATTTGTCACAGTGGAATACAAGCTTGAAATACTGCAATTATATTCTGGGTTTAAAAAAACACACCCATTTTTTGCAATACAATACCCTACATCTGGTATCTTTGTTGTATTTGTCACAGCGAAATACAAGCTTGAAATGCTGCAATTATATTCTGGGTTTAAAAAAACACACCTATTTTTTGCAATAACCTTCATCTGGGGCCTCTGCTGCATTTGTCACAGTGAAACGCCAGTGTTAGATAGTGCTGTTATATTGTGGTATTAAAAAAACACCCATTTTGGGCAAGATAAATTTGCGGCATTTGTCACAGTGAAATACAAGCTTCAAATACTGAAATTATATTCTGTTTTAAAAAAATAACACCCTTTTTTTGCAATACTCTACATCTGCGGCCTTTGCTGCATTTCTGACAATTCAATACAAGCGTGGTATACCACTGTTATATTCTGGTATTTAAAAAAAAAACACCCATTTTGGGCAAGGTTATACATTTGTGGCCTTTGTTCCATTTTGTCAAATACAAAGTTTAAATATTGCAGTTAAATTTTTGGTTTAAAAAAAACACCAATTTTTTGCAAGACCCTACAACTGGGGCCTTTGCTGCATTTGTCACAGTCCAATACAAGCATTATATACCGCTGTTATATTCTGGTATTAAAAAAACACCCATTTTGGGCAAGATAATCCATTTGCGGCCTTTGCTGCAATTCTGACAGTCCAATACAAGTTAAACTGCAATTCAGGGTCCGGGCTTGAACTTCATCAGTAAGGAACAGTTCACAAACAGCAACACTTCCACAAGACGATTTTATCTCGTTTCCAAACAATTCCAGCTCCTCGGTCTCAATATTCACCAGCGATCACAGCTCTTTTATCCTTTAAAAGGAACACGAACATAGTGCAATACCCACGGGTTATTGAAACACTACGTCAGTGCCGGCTCCAGGATCATGTGGGCCCTTGGGCGATAAAGTCTCAGTGGGCCCCCTTACACAGTGGTAACTCTCTGAGTACAGATAATACAGTAGATATCAGCTGCAGTCCTATGTAACAGCATAGATAACACAGTCATGGCTATCTGAGTACAGAAAATGTAGTAGTGTTACCTGCAGTCCTATGTAAAACTACAGATAACACTAGTGCTGATAATGTGATAGTGTTACCTGTAGTCCTATGTAAACCACAGATAACACTAGTGTAGATCATGTAGTAGTGTTACCTGCGTCCTTAGTGTCCCTCTACCACGGACTCCATGCTGGTGGTGCTGCCTCCTCTTCCATCTGCTTCTTCTTCTTGCCCCGCACAGAACATCCTGATGCAGCTGCGTCAAGACAAAGGAACACTGTGGGCATGGTGATGGTGACACACACACGGACAGACACACACACACACACAGGGACAGACACACACACAGGGACAGACACACACAGGGACAGACACACACACAGGGACAGGCACACACGGACACACACACAGGGACAGACACACACAAACAGATATACACAAGGACAGACACAGACACACACAGGGACAGACACACACAGGGACAGACACACACACAGGGACAGACACACACACACACACACACACACAGGGACAGACACACACACAGGGACACACACACACACACACAGGAACAGACACCTGTGCGATCATCAACCAACTTCTATTTAAAAGGGAATTCCACCTTTAGTTATGCTCCAACCTTTTGTTACCTTACATTATGACTCCCACTGATTCCCAATACTGAGATGACATGGACTGAGGTTTAAAAGAGAATTATCATGTACCAGAAGGTGGTCTAAACCGTAACCCATTAGGCACTGGCTAGACTGTGGTATGGTCAAAGCAATGCCTCAGGCCTCATGCACACTGCCGTTATGCGTCCGTTCCATGCATTGGGGACCACAATTTGTGGTGTCATAAAGAGGAAACATTTCTTGAGGTCACACAACAGCAGTGTGACAGGCAAATTTTATACAATTACTTAACGGTCCCAATTTTTTTTTATTTGTCAACCAACAATGTAACTGCAGTATTGACTGGTTGTATTTGACTGTGACAAATGCAGCAAAGGCCCTAGATGTAGGGTTTTGCAAATAATTGGTGTTTTTTTTTAAACCCAGAATATAACAACAGTATTTAAAGTTTTTATTTGACAAAAAAAAACTAAAGATATTTTGTGTGGTCTTTCAAGTCGCACAGTCAGCAGCAGTCCCAAACACACTAGGACCACCACAGCACGTCTCGGATGATGATGAAACACAGGTGCCAACTGCTTTGGCTTTCGAAAGTGTGCAGACCGACAAGGAGGGCAGGGGTGAAGACTGAGTGGAAGATGATGTGGAGGACGATAAGGTCTTCGACCCCACATGTAATCAAGATCATGCAAATGACCTGTGTAGTTCGGAGGAAGGGGCGGTGGTCGCACAGAGTCACCAGCACAGAAGAAGAGGGAGCAGGGTGCAAATGCGGAGTTTCCGTCCCCTAGACAGTACACCTGCTACTGCCCACCGCACCAAGGGACGGAGCACACCAAAGCCAGCTCCAAGGAGCTCCCTGGGGTGGCAGTTATTCATACAATGTGCTGACGACAAGACACGAGTGGTTTGCACGCTGTGCAATCAGAGCCTGAAGTGAGGCATAAACGTTCTCAACCTAAGCACAACCTACATGACCAGGCATCTAAGTGCAAAGCATGAGCTACAGTGGAGTAGACACCTCAAAAACAAAGAAAGGTCTCTGGCTCCTCCTGCTTCCTCTTCTTCTGCAGTCTCAGCCTCTTCATCCACCTCTGGAGTGACAGTAGCACCTGCCACTGCCACCCCGCAAATAAAGGATCTGCCAGAAATGCCACCACCTGGGTCACCAAGCATCTCCACAATGTCCCATGGAAGCATTCAACTCTCTATCTCCCAAACACTGGAGCAAAAGAGGAAGTACCCCCCTACCCACCCATGATCCCTGGCCCTGAATGTCAGTATTTCAAAATAACTTGCCTTTGAAATGCTGTCATTCCGTCTGGTGGAGACGGAGAGTTTTAACAGCCTTATGGCGGTGGCTGTCCCACAGTACATCGTGCCCAGCCGCCACTACTTTTCCAGGCGAGCCATCCCTTCCCTGCACAACCAAGTGGGGGACAAAATCAGGTGTGCACTGCGCAACGCCATCTGTGGCAAGGTCCACCTAACTACAGATAAGTGGACCAGTAAGCACGGTCAGGGATTTTATATCTTCCTAACAGCACACTTGGAAAATGCAGTGGCAGCTGGGTCTGAGGCGGATAGCAGTTTGGCACATGTCCTTACACCACCGAGGATTGCAGGATGCTTCAGTTTGCCTCCTGTTGCTTCCTCCTCCTACTCCGCTTCCTCATCCTCTACAGCCTCATTATCCGGTCAGCGTAACACCTTCACCACCAACTTCAGCACAGCCAGGGGTAAACAACAGCAGGCAGTTTTAAAACGTATCTGTTTGGGGGACAAACCCCACACCGCACAAGATCTGTGGACGGGCATGGAACAACAGACCACTGAGTGTTGGTGCCACTGAGCCTCATGCTCGACTTGGTGGTGTGCGATAATGGGCAAAATCTCGTAGCAGCTCTGGGACTAGCCGGTTTGACGCACATGCCTTGCCTGGCTCGTGTGCTGAATTTGGTGGTGCAGAGGTTCCTTAAAAATTACCCCGATATGTCACAGCTGCTGCAGAAAGTGCAGGCCCTCTGTGCACGCTTTCAGCTTTCTCACCCTGCTGCTGCTCGCCTGTCAGTGCTGCAGCGTAACTTCGGCCTTCCCGCTTACCGCCTCATATGCGACGTGCCCACAAGGTGGAACTCCACCTTGCACATGCTGGCCAGACTGTGCGAGCAGCAGCAGCAGGCAATAGTGGAGTTTCAGCTGCAGCATGCACGGGTGAGTCGCTCTGCGGAACAGGCCAGTGTCAATGACGCCAGTGTCAAATGGTTAGTGTCAATTATGCCGTTCTCAGCGTTACTATCCCACTTCTATGCCTCCTTGAAAAACACTTTGGGTGATAATGGAAGAGGATATGGCACAGGAGGAGGAGGAGGAGGAAGAGGGATCATTTTATAGGGTTTCAGGCCAGTCATTCACAAGTGGCTCCGAGGGTGGGTTCCTGCACCCACAAACACCAGGTACACAATTGTCCAGCCAGGGCACAGTTCTGGAGGATAACAAGGGGGAGGATGAGGAGGAACCGTGTTCACAGCAGGGTGGCACCCAAACCAGCTCATGGCCATCACTGGTGCATGGCTGGGGGGATACAGAGGACACAGACGATACACCTCCCACAGAGGACAGCTTTTCGTTGCCTCTGGGCAGCCTGACACACATGAGCGATTACATGTTGCGGTGTCTTTGCAACGACCGCCGAGTTGCCAACATACTAACTTGTGCTGATTACTGGGTGGCCACGCTGCTGGATCCCCATTACAAGGACAACGTACCGTCCTTAATTCCACTGCTAGAGCGTGAAGGTAAGATGCACGAGTACAAGCGCACGCTGGTAGACGCGCTGCTGGTGGCATTCCCACTTGACAGCGGGGGCACAGTGGAAGCACAAGGCAAAGGCAGAGGAGGAGGAAGAGGTCGCCAACGCAGCTGGGGCACCACCAGCACCTTAGAAGGCAGGGTTAGTATGGCCTAAATGTGGAAAAGCTTTGTCAGCACGCCACAACAACCAGCACCACCAGCTGATATGGAACATCTTAGCAGGAGGCAGCGTTTCAGCAACATGGTGGAGCAGTATGTGTACACACGCCTACACGTACTGGATGATGGGTCTGCCCCCTTCAACTTCTGGGTTTCCAAATTGGGCACATGGCCTGAGCTTGCCCTTTATGCCTTGGAGGTGCTGGCGTGCTGGCCTGCCCTGCAGCCAGTGTATTGTTTGAACGTGTGTTTAGCACGGCAGGCAGCGTTATCACAGACAAGTTCAGACGCCTGTCCTCAGCCAATGTGGACAAGCTCATGTTCATTAAAATGAACCAGGGATGGATCCCACAGGACTTGTCCGTACCTTGTGCAAAATAGAAATGTATACCGGCCTTACGCAGCCACTGTTATACCACAGCGCAATTGCTCATTGTTGTATTTTTGATATTTCCCACTCTTTTGGGGTGTACCATAATTTAACCACCTCAGCTCCCCTAGCTTAAACACCCTTAATGACCAGACCACTTTCTACACTTCGGCACTACACTACTTTCACCGTTTATTGCTCGGTCATGCAACTTGCCACCCAAATGAATTTTAACTCCTTTTCTTCTCACTAATAGAGCTTTCATTTGGTGGTATTTCATTGCTGCTGACATTTTTACTTTTTTGTTATTAATCAAAATTTACCAAAATTTTTGGCAAAAAATGACATTTTTCACTTTCAGTTGTAATTTTTTTTTAAAAAAAACGACATCTATATATAAATTTTTCTCAAAATTTATTGTTCTACATGTCTTTGATACAAAGTTGTCATTATAGAGAGATATTTCTCTCACCCAGCATGGGTATATGTAAAAAGACACCCCAAAACACATTGCCCTACTTCTTCGGAGTACCGCGATACCACGTGTGACACTTTTTTGCAGCCTAGATGCGCAAAGGGGCCCAAATTCCTTTTAGGAGGGCATTTTTGAGGGCATTTGGATCCCAGACTTCTTCTCACGCTTTAGGGCCCCTAAAATGCCAGGGCAGTATAAATACCCCACATGTGACCCTATTTTGGAAAGAAGACACCCTAAGGTATTCAATGAGGGGCATGGCGAGTTCATAGAAGTATCTTTTTGGGGGCACAAGTTAGCGGAATTTTTTTTTTTCTTTTCTCACAAAGTCTCTCTTTCCGCTAACTTGGGACAAAAAGTTCAATCTTTCATGGACTCAATATGCCCCTCAGCGAAAACCTTAGGGGGTCTTCTTATCGAAATGGGGTCACATGTGGGGTATTTATACTGCCCTGGCATTTTAGGGGCCCTAAAGTGTGAGAAGAAGTCTGGAATATAAATGTCTAAAAAAATTTACGCATTTGGATTCCGTGAGGGGTATGGTGAGTTTGTGTGAGATTTTATTTTTTGACACAAGTTAGTGGAATATGAGACTTTGTAAGAAAAAAAAAAAAAACTATTTCCGCTCACTTGTGCCCAAGAAATGTCTAAATGGAGCCTTACAGGGGGGTGATCAATGACAGGGGGGTGATCAGGGAGTCTATATGGGGTAATTACCACCCTGTCATTGATCACCCCCCTGTAAGGCTCCATTTAGACGTCCGTATGTGTTTTGCGGATCCACGGGTCCATGGATCGGATCCGCAAAACACATACGGACGTCTGAATGGAGCCTTACAGGGGGGTGATCAATGACAGGGGGATGATCACTCCATATAGACTCCCTGATCACACCCCTGTAAGGCTCCATTCAGAGGTCCGCTGTATGTGTTTTGCGGATCCACGGATCCATGGATCGGATCCGCAAAACACATACGGACGTCTGAATGGAGCCTTTCAGGGGGGTGATCAATGACAAGGGGGTGATCAGGGAGTGTATATGGGGTGATCACCCCCCTGTCATTGATCACCCCCCGTAAGGCTCCATTCAGACGTCCGTATGTGTTTTGCGGATCCGATCCATGGATCCGTGGATCCGTAAAACACATACGGACGTCTGAATGGAGCCTTACAGGGGGGTGATCAATGACAGGGGGGTGATCAATGACAGGGGGGTGATCAGGGAGTCTATATGGGGTGATCACCCCCCTCTCATTGATCACCCCCCTGTAAGGCTCCATTCAGATGTCCGTATGTGTTTTGCGGATCCGATCCATGGATCCGTGGATCCGTAAACCACATACGGACGTCTGAATGGAGCCTTACAGGGGGGTGATCATCCCATATAGACTCCCTGATCACCCCCCTGTAAGGCTCCATTCAGACGTCCGTATGTGTTTTGCGGATCTGATCCGTGGATCCGCAAAACACATACGGATGTCTGAATAGAGCCTTACAGGGGGGTGATCAATGACAGAGGGTGATCAGGGAGTCTATATGGGGTGATCACCCCCCTGTCATTGATCACCCCCCTGTAAGGCTCCATTCAGACGTCCGTATGTGTTTTGCGGATCCGATCCATGGATCCGTGGATCCGTAAAACACATACGGACGTCTGAATGGAGCCTTACAGGAGGGTGATCAATGACAGGGGGGGTGATCAGGGGTTAATAAGGGGTTAATAAGTGACAGGGGGGGTGTAGTGTAGTGTGGTGCTCGGTGCTACTTATTACAGAGCTGCCTGTGTCCTCTGGTGGTCGATCCAAGCAAAAGGGACCACCAGAGGACCAGGTAGCAGGTATATTGGACGCTGTTATCAAAACAGCGTCTAATATACCTGTTAGGGGTTAACAAAATCGATCGCTGGCAGGCTGGCAGGCTGTAGATCCACTCGCTTACCTGCCGATCCTGTGAACGCACGCGCCTGTGTGCGTGCGTTCACAGAAAGTCAAGTCTCGCGTCTCGCGAGATGACGCGCCAATGTGTGACTCTGCCTGAGACAGCCGCCTCCGGACCGCGATCCTGCGTTAGGCGGTCCGGAGGCGGTTAAACCAAAAATTACAAAAATAAAACCAAAAACCAGTGTTGGCTATCTCGTCCTCCTCCACCGCCGCTTTCACCTACACCGCTACGTCCACTGCCTCCTCAACTTCCTACTCCATATGGACCTCAAACTCAAAGATCAAGATTATTATTTTTTATTTTTACGTATTTTAAGTCAGTTCACTAATTGTCGGGTGAAATTCACCAATTTTTGGCTGTGATATACCCCTGCTCAACCTAGTGGACAGATTAATACATTTTACTAATTTGTCTGTTACATTGTCGGGTGAAAGTCACCAATTTTTGGCTGTGATATACCCCTGCTCTACCTAGTGGACAGGTTAATAAATTTCACTAATTTGTCTGTTACATTGTCGGGTGAAATTCACAAATTTTTGGCTGTGATATACCCCTGCTCTACCTAGTGGACAAGGAAATACATTTCACTAGTTTGTCTGTTACATTCTTGGGTGACATTTGACCATTTTTGCCGTGAATAAACCCCTGCTCTGCATAGGAGACAGGGACCTAAATTTCTAAAAATTGTCTGTTACATTGTCAGGTGACATTTTACCAATTTTGCCGTATACAAACCCCTGCTTTGCATAGGTGACAGGGACCTAATTTTTGTAAAATCGTCTGTTCAATTGGTGGATGACATGAGCACAGTTTTGCCGTGAATAAACCCCTGCTCTGCATAGGTGACAGGGATCTAAATTTTAAAAAAATCGTCTGGTACAATGACAGGTGACATTTTACCAATTTTGCCATATACAAACCCCTGCTCTGCATAGGTGACAGGGACCTAATTTTTTTTAAATCGTCTGTTACATTGGTGGGTGACATGAACACAGTTTTGCCGTGAATAAACCCCTGCTCTGCATAGTTGACAGGGCCCGAAATTTAAAAAAATCTTCTGTTCCATTGGTGGGTGACATTACCCAATTTTGCCGATGAAAAACCCCTGCTCTGCATAGGTGACAGGGCCTCAAATTTCTAAAATTCGTCTTTAATTGGCCCTTTCATTTGATCCTTCCGCTTTATTAACTTGTCCCATATTTCAGCTCAATCACAGCGATTGACCTTCCTTGGATGTGGTATCCCTTTCTCACGCTCCCTTTCTGGCGTGGAATCCTGATTCGCCGCTAACCATGATCAACATGGTAGGCGCAGAAAAGAACATTGAAAGTTGATAGAGAAGATATCCAATTGGATCATCAACGGCACGGGGACGTGCGATCAGGCAGAAGTTATCTAGAGTCAACAGACCGGCAGCAGGGCCTCGCCTGTCTAACGTTTCCAAAATTAAAATACCCCAGTGACATTCCCTATAGTTTTTTATTAATCATTCCAATAACAGGGCATCTTAAGAGTCTTGTATTGTTATTTATCGTCACTACCTCCCCGAGTCGGGAGTGGGTAATTGCTGCGTGCCCTCTCCTTTACTTGGAAGCTTAGTCTTCAATAATTTGTCCCACATTTCCGCTCCATCACATTTCATTTCATACATTGACCTCTCTTGGATGTGGTATCCCTTTCTCACGCTCCCTCTCCGGCGTGGAACCCTAATTCACCGCTAACCATGATCAACATGGTAGGCGCAGAAAAGAATATCGAAAGTTGATAGAGCAGATATCCAATTGGATCGTGGACATCTTTTATCCAATCACGCTTTCTATCGTTCTCATGCCTTGCAACTCCTGTGGCTATTCTCACATACAGTCCACTTACTCTGGACAATTCTCCCATCTCTGATGTCTGTTCATTAGGAATTACTCACTCCCCACATATCTTCATTTCTTCTGAGTATGATCACCATTATTGTTTTATCAATATGCTGTGTATTCATAATTATTCCAGAATTTTCTTCTGTTACCTTTTTAATCATGTTTATCTGGTTACATTATTAATGGGTCCTATGTTATTATATCACAGATAATAAGACCACTGAGGACCGAAACGTCCGGTCACCACCATTATCAAGAGTGGTTGTTTAATTCGGCTTACAATGTAACTGGATCATGACTTTTGTATGATATTGCATCAATAAATAACTAAAATCGCTAACAAATAATCTGTGTGCCGGTATTTACATATTATTGACTACGACTGTTCAGTCCTTGCAGGCACCAGTAATCACAGTGTGCATTGCTCCATTTCTATAGTAGAGCAGCCTAGTATAATAGAATAGCAAATCCTGGTATCAGATCGGTACGGGTACAAAAGTATCAATTGGGTATCGATAGTTCGATACCCGATGCAACCCTACGGTGGATGCACCTAAGTTATGTAAAGGTCAGTGCAAGGGGTATTAAGACCGGCATCTAAAATGCTGGTCTTAATATATGACCACATATATTTTTCTTTTATTTCTTTATGAAAGAAAAGGGTGGGGGATATGTTTACGTATGTATATTTTATGTACACAATGTCTGCTAAACTCATGTATAAAGCTTTAACTTTGTATTTTTTATATTTTTATATTTTTTTACTTTTTAAATGAAAAAAAAAAAGTTTATTAACCCCTTCTTCCCAAGTCAATCCAGGAAGGGATTAATTAACAATGCCAGCATGATCACACTTTCCAGCATTCTAACCAGCATGTTCTTTCTCACACAAGAAAATCTGAGAGAGAGACCATAATGACTTTTTCTAAACGGCCTTCATGTCCTTTTTTATTTTTACTATGCACCACTGTGATGGGCTGTCACAGTGATCACATGCCTGGAGACGCCTTTGACTGTTTTTTGGGATCTTCACTGTTACTACAGTTGTCTAGTAACAGCGCATCCATAGTGATCTGCAGCGCTAGCGGGCACCAGCAGAGAGTAATCTAACATTACACTTTTATACGTCAGGCAACACAGGTTAACAACCTACAACAATGTACATAGTCATGTGGTGGTAGGCAAGTGGTTAACATATATAACTGTAGGGACTCTATGTGCCACAAATATTGTTAGAAAATTGGAAGCACAAAATTGCCCTTACTGGAGCTGCGCAACATGGCTAGCGGTATCTTCAGCCTTTCCACAATGGCACAAAAACTTCCTGTGTGCATGAGGCCTTATGTGTCTATTACCTGTAATCATCTCAGGTAGAGACCAGGACTACACTGCTGCAAGATGAAGAACTTTGAGTCTTCTTATAGATTTCTTCTTCATAAGGCCTCATGCACATAACTGTGTCCATATTTCAGTTTGCAAAGAATAGATCCAGATTGCTTTCATGAGCATTCTACATTTTTCTCACTCCCTTCAATAGAGAGTGCTTGTCTTATCTGTAAAAACTAACAGGAATAGGACCTTGTGAGTAATGGGGAGTTATGATCGAATTCCAGCCATGATCTATTTCCAGCCATTTGCTGTCAGTAAGCAGAGGGAGCAGACTCCACAGCGGGCCTGGCTTCAAAGCAGACCACATGTTTGCAGTTCACCCTTCACTCAGCCACAATGGCAACACAAACCTCTCTGGCAGGATGAATGCCGGTGGGGGGGCTTAGTTGGTTATCAGAACAAAATAATCCATCAGACATCATGGAACTGAGGGTTCATAAGGAATTAGGAATTGCCTGTCCATCACACTCATAAACCAAGTACATATCTGTGACCCTGGGGCCAAGACAGACAAGCCCCTGGTCTTCGTTTGGGGGTCGGGTGCCAGGAAGGGGAGATACAGAGATCTCCCAGTAGGTACCTAATAACAGCGCCATAATTGGTCTCCACCTGTAGCCGAAACCCAGGCGGATACATTGGTCCCAGAACCATCTCCCTGTGACCTTCCGGTATGGAACTATGGGCCATAATGGGTTTTGTGGGTCTTTGGCTACCAGAACAAGGAAGGGAGGGTGGAATCCTCCCAGAGGGAGGGAGGTGAGTGACCGACTACAGATGAAAAGGCCCATGCAGGCCAGAGGCCGCGGTCTTTCTGTGAAGGGAGTCACATCATGTAATGTGTTTGGAGGGACCATGGATAAACTGCTGACATCACTGCCCCATGTGACTACAGCCAAGAATTACAGCAACCCAGAATTCATCATAACTAAAAGGACTAATCATCCACCTGGTAACTGAATATTGCTCTGTTTAGCTCTGTTTGTATCATACCTCCTGTATTTGCACATCCGACCACTGTATATATTCTCTGTGCATATTGTGTATTGTCTAGTGAGCCCATAAGGCAATTAAATATATAATTTAATCTGGTGCTGTCCTTGTATCTCGGTCCATAAATTCCCATGTCTGTGCTTCGGCATAGTTATACGCTACTGTGGGTTGGTTTCGAACCCTATATAATCCAATTAGTAGAACTGGCTTATATCAAACAAGGAACTGGTGGCAGTCTACCAGGCTGGCAGAGCTCTTTTTCACTGGGGAAGTGAAAAGGCTATCTCAGCTTGTCAGGGTTGTGAGCGAGGCCATGTAGACCACCCTCTCTGACTCCTCATGCCTCCGTGGACAGGAGGTGCCTGTGTAAACTGTACCAGGCTGACTTGATGTGCTCCCAGGGAGGGCGTAAAGTCACATCTTGGAAACTAGTGACTAAACAGTATCTCGTGAACTCGACGTAGTTGACGTCAGGCGGGGTCGTGAGGTGCTGGATTCGACACAGACCTGCACCAATTTTTGCAAGAGGAATCCACTACTGAATTACAAATGCTACAAGCTGAAGTAGAATTCCCATTGCAAGCATGATGTCAGGGTTGTCACTTCTGGTGGTTAAGAAAACAATTTTAGTCTATGAATGAACCTACCTTCATCTAATAGCATCTTGCTATTGGAAATTCCTCTCTATATTCCTTTGTATTGTAATCACTTCTCAATGGCAGCATCCTTCAGATTGTGATGTATCAGTATAATAACTGTTAATTTAAGCCAGTCATCAAGTATATATGTGGTCATATAGACCAGTAATTGAAACAGTCATATGTATGATGTAAATCCTCATGACTATGGTACAGCAAAACAGTTTGGACATTTTTGTTTTTCTGTATCTATAATTGTATCCATTTCGGCAGCATTGATTATATTTATTGAACTTCTTATAATTATGTTTAATATAAAGCAATAGTTGTAAATGACACCCTACTGTAAACATTGGGTGTGCAAGGGAGTTTAAAAATGACCCTGGACCCAAAGAGGAAATTCTATAAATTAAGAGAATTCATGGAGGAATTGAAGGAAAGATGCATGGATTGAAGGTGGCATGAATCCAATATTACTGGTACTGTATCTATTTGTGTTGGTGATCTAGCCTACAGATTAAGATTAATGTGACATCCACTAGGATTTATGAACCCTGGGAATGCAATGTGCTTAATACTAACCAGGTTATATTAGGTCACTTCTGTTGCAAGAGTTCGAGGAAAGGGTATTTTTAGAGACTTGAAGGTTGAAAAGTAAATGTCTCTTGTGATTTGCCTAATTTTACTAAACATTTATGTGTTTTATATGCTTCATCTTATATATTCTGAGCCTGTGAACAGTGCTCAGATCATATAGACTGCAGATTATTTATGGGTTTGATTGGGTGATATTATTCAACAAATATTTCAGATTTACAAATATTACTACCACCAAACCTAGATATAGCTACTGTGGGGTTTCGCTCTGGTAGATAGGGTAAGTAGACGCAGTACAGAGGCAAAATACAAATTCTTAACTCAAACTTCAGTGTTTATTCACAGTTGCAGCAGTTGCATAAAACACATCACTTTGCAGTCTTTGGTGTTAATTCACACACAAATGGAAAGTTCAATTTGCACAGAACAACATGTCACTTTGCAGTCTTTGGTGTTAATTCACACACAATGGAAAGTTCATATTGCACAAGTCACCTTGTTGGCAGTTCTGCCTCCAGTAGTCCACAGTCCACAGCAGGTTTTAGGGGACCTGTTCCCCCTGCACATGGGTCTCAGCCCTCCAGTCCGGCACAAAACCTCAGATCCCAACACAGAGACTCAGCTGCTGAGCCCAGCTGCCTATTTAAGAACAGCCATGTGCAGCCAAAACCCAGACCGGCACTTAAACTCCGGTCCGGTATTTGACCTCACCCGGCTGGAAACCAGACGAGCCGCACATGTTGGGAGGAAAATACCTGACTTCCCAGACAAAACCTCTCGCTGTGTCACACTACATAGCTTAACATTGGTCATAGAATCTTACAGTACCAAGATGGGCTCAAGAATGTCAGTAATATTTCATAGGAAATACGTAACAAAGTGAAGAGCTAGTTAAAACTGCTTACCAGAGATAGTTGTACTGTTTAGGCACAACTCTGATGTATGCTCATTAGTATAATCCTGGTGATAACAGCTGCTGCTCCCTGCTACTTGAATCCTTGAGAGATCGCAATAATAATGGTAAAAGGTTCAAAATAAAAAAAAGCAGGGTATGGGACACTACTAAACGAAAGTATAAGTTTATTAAAAACACAAGTAAAATACAAATCTATATTACTTTTGTCTTAACCCTTTTCCTGCCAAGGACCTATCTCATTGGTCCTGGCAGGTTGGCATTTCAGTAGTCAAGGATGTATCTCATACGTCCTTGCTACTGATGACTGGATCTCAGGCTTTGTAGCAACTGGAGATAACTTACAATCTAAGCTTGAAAATAAAAAAAATATATACCGATGTAGTAGAGTTAACACTCATGCTTTCTGAGATTTCTAAGATGTGTTATCTAAACTAAGCAAACACCTTCAATTGCTTTTCAATGGATTTTGTTTCTAGATAAAACGATGATTTAAGAAATTTGAGTTAAGACTTTGAGTGCTAACCCTGATACATCTGTATGTAGCTCTCACTCCTAATCTAATTTCTAAAGGCTATGCAGTATCTCTCAATATAGAATAGCTAGCACGGCCTTCCTGATCTTACTTTAAAGCTTATAAATAAGAACTTGTCTCTAGCTGTTACATGGCTTGAGATACGTCAGGTTAAGCAACCCCCTCCCCCCTTCAATCAGTTGTGATCTGAGCTGCCGTGGAGGAGGAGAAGGGAAGTCGATGGAAATATGCTAAAAGGCTGCAGGAGCAAAAGAGAGATGCAGATCCTCCTTTCTCCCTGTATATGACCCCAGGGGGAGGGTAACATGGACTTCTGTGCATATTATTAATCCCCTCATAAATCAGAGAACACACTTGCTCTATGGTTGTCACAGATGAGAGAGAAAGAAGATGGGCGCTTGCTCATCTAATCACCCCTCTACATTTTACACAGTTGTTTCCTGCCCATAGGCAATCTTTAGAGTAAATTATTGAGACCACTCCTCTAGATATACCCATTGCATGTTGCAGTAATAGCAAAAAACGATTATAATATATAAGGAATCTAATGTATTTCTGACAGGTGAAAAGATTTTCATCAGTCAGAAAATACCTTTTCGCTTATTGTCATAAGTGTTGAGCGAAGTGAAGCATTTGAAGCAGAATGTAACGGTCGCGTACACACACACACAGGGAGGAGGAAAGTGACCACTGTGCTCTACCCTCACCCCTGGCCCTGCCTAAATGCCTCACAAGTTCTAATGACAGGGGACAACTGGATGGCAGTCCCTAACTTGCAATAAGTGCAGGGAGGACAAACCAGACATACAACAGAACGTGAATGGACTGAGTCAAATATCAGGAGAGCAACGAAGTACAAATGGAGCAAGCAAAGAATAGTCAGGAGAATCGTTGGATATCAGCAGGAGGTAAGTACGCCAGGTCAGACACAATTGCAAGTGGAACCTAAATAACAGGCAAACTATGGCCAGGAGGATGCCTGTTAAATACTAACAGGGGTCATGTGACGTGGCCAGCGTCACATGATTAACCCTACTGCATACAGCTGAGCACCGAGTGCCCAGCTAGGTGCTCAGACTTATTCTGGTTGTTGAGGAAACGGAGGATGCCGGCCAGGCTGAGTAGACGTGTGTGACCGGGTCCATCCCGCCCCCTATCACCTAGGAGACGAGGACGCTGCACGTGTCCTCGCTCCTGTACAGAGGCGGGGTGCTGACAGTGCTGTGGAGAGTGATCGCATTGTCGGAGCCCCGTGACACAGAATTTGATCCAAAGTTTAGGAAAGCTTTGATTCACGAATCCTTGTGCTTACTGATAACAAAACATGTTGTTCTAAAATGGCGGCTGCACATGTTATACAGTGAAAATAAGTAAAGAGGAGAGAAGCATGGAGTTGTAAGATTATCCATAATGCTGTGCAGCAATTCAATCTACAGATAGCCATTACCTGTGATGTCACAGCTCTATAAAACCATCATCCCACACGGTCTCAGGTACTGTCCTGTGAGCTGAGCACAGGGAGAGACATGGCAAGTACAGATGGCCTTGTGGTTCACCTAGCGGTCATTTCGCAGCGAACTTTGCACGTTCGTGATTCGCCGAACATGCAAACATATGGAGATGTCCGCCTGCGCCATATTTTTTAGCATTGTGCCGAACTTTGACCCATGACACATCCAAGGTGGGACAGGGCAGCCAATTGAGACATTTCAGCACATGGACACACCCCCACTCTTTAACAGAACCCGATCTGGCAGCCATTGTACATTCTGTGTTTTGCCAGTGTAGGGAGAGCTTGCTTTGTGGAGCAGAGACAGGCTGTTAGGGACACCAAACACTAGCTAATAGGGCCACAAAAGTCCTTTTAAGGACTGGTATAGGTGTTCTGTAAATAGGTGGGATATACTGAGGGGTGTGATATACTTATAATATACTTTCTAACATAAAAAGTATATTATAGTGCATTTGTATTGTGCAGCAGTTGTGTGCGGTTGTGTGCGGTTCTGCTGCGATACTGTAGCTATATAGAGAGACAAGCACTATTGGAACAACTATTTGCAATGGGTGTTTTATACCTGTTGCCCCCAAAAAACTAATTGAGAGGTGTGATATACCTGCTTCCACAAAATACTAATTGACAACTCCGATATACCTGTTGCCCCAAATAAACAGGGTGGTGTGATATTACTGTTGTGGCAAAAAAAAAAAATTGAGGGGTGTGATATAACTGCTTCCACAAAATACTGATTAAGGGGTTTGTTATACATGCTTTCACAAAAAACTGATTAAGGGCTGCGATATACCTGCTTCCACAAAATACTGATTAAAGGGTTCGATATACCTGTTTCCACCAAATATTGATTGAGGCCTGCGATATGCCTGTTTCCACAAAATACGGATAAAGGGGATTGATATACCTGCTTCCACAAAATACTGATTAAGGGGTTGATATACCTGCTTCCACCAAATATTGATTGAGGCCTGCGATACACCTGCTTCCACAAAATACTGGTTAAGGGGTTTGATATAACTGCTTTAATTAACTATTGATTGAGAGCTACAATATACCTGCTTACACAAAATACTGATTAAGGGGATTGATATACCTGTTTCCACCAAATATTGATTGAGGTCTGCGATAGAACTGCTTCCACAAAATACTGATTAAGTGGATTGATATACCAGCATCCAGCAAATATTGATTGAGACCTGCCATATGCCTGCTTCCACAAAATACTGATTAGAGGGTTTGATATACCTGCTTCCACCAAATATTAATTGAGCCCTGCGAGATACCTGTTTCCACAAAATACTGATTAAGGGGTTTGATATACCTGCTTACACCAAATAATTATTGAGGGCTGTGGTATTCCTGCTTCCACAAAATACTGATTAAGAAGTTATGATATACCTGCATCTAACAAAATACTGATGGAGGGGTTCAACATACCTGTTTCCACCATTTATTGATTAAGGCCTGCGATATACCTGTATCCACAAAATACTAAATAAGGGGTTTGATATACCTGCTTCCACCAAATATTGATTGAGGCCTGTGATATACCTGCTTCCACAAAATACTGATTAAGGGCTTTGATATAACTGTTTCCGCCAAATATTGATTGAGGCCTATGATATACCTGCTTCCACAAAATACTGATTATGGGGTTTGATATAGTTTTTTCCACAAAATACTGATTGAGGGCTGCGATATACCTGCTTCCACAAAATACTGATTAAAGGGTTTGATATAACTGCTTCCACCAAATATTTATTGAGGCCTCCGATATACCTGCTTCCACAAAATACAGATTAAGGGGTTTGATATAGTTGCTTTCACAAAATACTGATTGAGGGCTGCGATATAACTGCTTCCACAAAATATTGATTAAGGGAATTGATATACCTGCGTCCACCAAATATTGATTGAGGCCTGTGATATACCTGCTTCCACAAAATACTGATTAAGGGCTTTGATATAACTGTTTCCGCCAAATATTGATTGAGGCCTATGATATACCTGCTTCCACAAAATACTGATTATGGGGTTTGATATAGTTGCTTCCACAAAATACTGATTGAGGGCTGCGATATACCTGCTTCCACAAAATACTGATTAAAGGGTTTGATATAACTGCTTCCACCAAATATTGATTGAGGCCTCCGATATACCTGCTTCCACAAAATACAGATTAAGGGGTTTGATATAAGTGCTTTCACAAAGTACTGATTGAGGGCTGCGATATACCTGCTTCCTCAAAATACTGATTAAGGGGTTTGTTATCCCTGTTTCCACCAAATATTTATTGAGGTCTACGATATACCTGCTTCCACAAAATGATGATTAGGGGGATTGATATACCTGCTTCCACCAAACATTGATTGAGGTCTGTGAGATACCTGCTTCCATAAAATACTGATTAAAGGGTTTGATATAATTGCTTCCACAAAATACTGATTGAGGGTTGCCTTGTGCTTCTTTGCAGTGACCCGCATCTGCTATATTTTTACTTGGAATAAAGCTACGATTGGAAAAGGGGTTTGGTGAGTTCCGCTTTTCTTTTGCTCTCTCTTCTGAAATGATTGGACTTAATATTTTATTTAGCTGAGCACCACCGCAAGTACCGCATGAGAAGCCATAGGAGTGTGAATCCTGATGGATATTAAAACCGCACTGCGCAGTGCCGACTGTGTTTCTTTATCTTTGAACACTTGTATTGATATACCTGCTTCCATCAAATATTGATTGAGGCTCGTGAGATACCTGCTTCCACAAAATACTGATTAAGGGGTTTAATATACCTGTTTCCACCAAATATTGATTAAGGCCTGCGATATACCTGCTTCCACAAAATACTGATTAAGTGTTTTAATATACCTGTTTCCACCAAATATTGATTGAGGTCTGCGATATACCTGTTTCCAAAAAATGCGGATTAAGGGGATTGATATACCTGCTTCCACCAAATATTGATTGAGGCCTACGAGATACCTGCTTCCACAAAATAGTGATTAAGGGGTTCGATATACCTGTTTTCATCAAATATTGATTGAGGCCTATGATATACCTGCTTCCACAAAATACTGATTAAGGGGTTTGATATAGTTGCTTCCACAAAATACTGATTGAGGGCTGCAATATACCTGCTTCCACAAAATACTTATTAAAGGGTTTGATATAACTGCTTCCACCAAATATTAATTGAGGCCTCCGATATACCTGCTTCCACAAAATACTGATTAAGGGGTTTGATATAGTTACTTCCACAAAATACTGATTGAAGGCTGCGATAAACCTGCTTCCACAAAATACTGATTAAGGGAATTGATATACCTGCGTCCACCAAATATTGATTGATGCCTGCGATATACCTGCTTCCACAAAATACTGATTAAGGGGTTTGATATCCCTGATTCCACCAAATATTGATTGAGGCCTGCAATATAACTGCTTCCACAAAATACTGATTAAGCGGATTGATATACCTGCATCCAGCAAATATTGATTGAGGCCTGCGATATGACTGCTTCCACGAAATACTGATTAGAGGGTTTGATATACCTGGATCCACCAAATATTGATTGAGGCCTGTGAGATACCTGTTTCCACAAAATACTGATTAAGGGGTTTGATATACCTGCTTCCACCAAATAATTATTGAGGGCTGTGATATTCCTGCTTCCACAAAATACTGATTAAGGTTTTATGATATACCTGCATGTAACATAATACTGATGAAGGGGTTTGACATACCTGTTTCCACCAAATATTGATTGAGGCCTCCGATATAACTGCTTCCACAAAATACTGGTTAAGGGGTTTGATATAACTGTTTTCATTAACTATTGATTGAGAGCTACAATATACCTGCTTCCACAAAATACTGATTAAGGGGATTGATATACCTGTTTTCACCAAATATTGATTGAGGCCTGCGATATAACTGCTTCCACAAAATACTAATTAAGGGGATTGATATACCTGAATCCAGCAAATATTGATTGAGGCCGGCAATATGCCTGCTTCCACAAAATACTGATTAGAGGGTTTGATATACCTGCTTCCACCAAATATTGATTGAGGCCTGCGAGATACCTGCTTTCACATAATACTGATTAAGGTGTTTGATATACCTGCTTTCACCAAATAATTATTGAGGGCTGCGATATTCCTGCTTCCACAAAATACTGATTAAGGGGTTATGATATACCTGCATCTAACAAAATACTGATGGAGGGGTTTGACATACCTGTTTCCACCATATATTGATTAAGGCCTGCGATATACCTGTTTCCACAAAATATTGATTAAGGGGTTTGATATACCTGCTTCCACCAAATATTGATTGAGGCCTGTGATCAGTGGCGACTCTAGGAACAATATATAGGGGGGGCACAAAGATACCACAGTCAAAAATGGGGGGGCACAAACAAAATAAGTATATATCAATAAGATTACAAAATACGAGTGAATTGCGATATGCAGGGATACAGTTATAATAAAGCAATTTACTTACAAAAGAAGCTACTCAGTCGTCTGCTGTGCCGTCCTCTGCTTGCATCCACGTATTCTTTCCCCTTCTTTCTGTCTCTCGTCAGTGCACAGGCACACTGTTATGGGGGATCTGTGGAAGACACACTGTTATGGGGGCATCTGTGGATGACACATTATGCCTCTCATTAGCCCTCATTATGCCTCTCATATCAGCCCCCATATCAGCCCTTATGCCTCATTAGCTCCCATATCAGCCCTTATGCCTCATTAGCCCCCATATCAGCCCTTATGCCTCATTAGCCCCCATATCAGCCCTTATGCCTCATTAGCCCCCATTATGCCTCTTATTAGCCCCATTATGCCTCTTATTAGCCCCATTATGCCTCCAATTAGCCCCCATATGCCTCCTATTAGCCCCCATATGCCTCCTATTAGCCCCCATATGCCTCCAATTAGCCCCCATATGCCTCCAATTAGCCCCCATATGCCTATTAGCCCCCATATGCCTCCTATTAGCCCCCATATGCCCCCATATGCCTCCAATTAGCCCCCATATGCCTCCTATTAGCCCCCATATGCCTCCTATTAGCCCCCATATGCCTCCTATTAGCCCCCATATGCCTCCTATTAGCCCCCATATGCCTCCTATTAGCCCCTATATGCCTCCTATTAGCCCCTATATGCCTCCTATTAGCCCCCATATGCCTCCTATTAGCCCCCATATGCCTCCTATTAGCCCCCATATGCCTCCTATTAGCCCCATATGCCCCCATATGCCTCCTATTAGCCCCATATGCCTCCTATTAGCCCCCATATGCCTCCTATTAGCCCCTATATGCCTCCTATTAGCCCCTATATGCCTCCTATTAGCCCCCATATGCCTCCTATTAGCCCCCATATGCCTCCTATTAGCCCCCATATGCCTCCTATTAGCCCCATATGCCCCCATATGCCTCCTATTAGCCCCCATATGCCTCCTATTAGCCCCCATATGCCTCCTATTAGCCCCCATATGCCTCCTATTAGCCCCCATATGCCTCCTATTAGCCCCCATATGCCTCCTATCAGCCCCCATATGCCTCCTATTACCCCATATGCCTCCTATTAGCCCCATATGCCCCTATTTGCCTCCAATTAGCCCCCATATGCCTCCAATTAGCCCCCATATGCCTCCTATTAGCCCCCATATGCCTCCTATTAGCCCCCATATGCCTCCTATCAGCCCCCATATGCCTCCTATCAGCCCCCATATGCCTCCTATTACCCCATATGCCTCCTATTAGCCCCATATGCCCCCATTTGCCTCCAATTAGCCCCCATATGCCTCCAATTAGCCCCCATATGCCTCCAATTAGCCCCCATATGCCTCCAATTAGCCCCATATGCCTCCAATTAGCCCCATATGCCCCCATATGCCTCCAATTAGCCCCCATATGCCTCCAATTAGCCCCCATATGCCTCCTATTAGCCCCATAGGCCCCCATATGCCTCCAATTAGCCCCCATATGCCTCCAATTAGCCCCCATATGCCTCCTATCAGCCCCATATGCCTCCTATTAGCCCCATATGCCTCCTATTAGCCCCAAATATGCCTCCAATTAGCCCCAAATATGCCTCCAATTAGCCCCAAATATGCCTCCAATTAGCCCCATATATGCCTCCAATTAGCCCCCAAATAGCCCCCATATGCCTCCTATTAGCCCCCAAATATGCCTCCAAATGCCCCATATGGCTCCAATTAGCCCTTATATGCCTCCTATTAGCCCCCATAATGCCCCCAGCAGCCACATTTTTTATAAAATAAAAAATAAAAACACTTACCTCTCCTGCTCCTGGACGGACGCCGCCTGCCATTTTCTCCTCAGTCGACTGTGCTCTAAACTGGCGCGCACAGCGTGAGGTCACAGAGCGCCCTCACGCTGTGCGCAGCCCTGCACAGCCGACAGCCGAGGACCAGGAAGTGGTGAGTACAGAGCGTTCACCACTTCCTGGTCCTTCGGTACTAATGAGCGCTTCCATAATGGAAGCGCTCATTAGTATTCACTCTGGGGAATCAGCGGGGGGGGGCACCCGGGGGGGCAAGGGACAACATAGGGGGGGCAATTGCCCCCCCTCGCCCCCCTCTAGCGACGCCACTACCTGTGATATGCCTGCGTCCACAAAATACTGATTAAGGGCTTTGATATAACTGTTTCCGCCAAATATTGATTGAGGACTATGATATACCTGCTTCCACAAAATATTGATTATGGGGTTTGATATAGTTGCTTCCACAAAATACTGATTGAGGGCTGCGATATACCTGCTTCCACAAAATACTGATTAAAGGGTTTGATATAACTGATTTCACCAAATATTGATTGAGGCCTCCGATATACCTGCTTCCACAATATACCGATTAAAGGGTTTGATATAGTTGCTTCCACAAAATACTGATTGAGGGCTGCGATATACCTGCTTCCACAAAATACTGATTAAGGGGTTTGATATCCCTGTTTCCACCAAATATTTATTGAGGTCTATGATATACCTGCTTCACAAAATAATGATTAGGTGGATTGATATAGCTGCTTCCACCAAACATTGATTGAGGCCTGTGAGATACCTGCTTCCACAAAATACTGATTAAAGGGTTTGATGTAATTGCTTCCACAAAATACTAATTGAGGGTTGCCTTGTGCTTCTTTGCAGTGACCCGCATCTGCTATATTTTTACTTGGAATAAAGCTACGTTTGGAAAAGGGATTGGTGAGTGCCGCTTTTCTTTTGCTCTCTCTTCTGAAATGATTGGATTCAATATTTTAATTAGCTGAGCACCACAGCAAGTACCGCGTGAGTGTGAATCCTGTTGGATATTAAAACCGCACTGCGCAGTGCCGACTGTGTTTCTTTATCTTTGAACACTTGATATACCTGCTTCCATCAAATATTGATTGAGGCCCGCGAGATACCTGCTTCCACAAAATACTGATTAAGGGGTTTAATATACCTGTTTCCACCAAATATTGATTGAGGTCTGCGATATACCTGCTTCCACAAAATACGGATTAAGGGGATTGATATACCTGCTTCCACCAAATATTGATTGAGGCCTGCGAGATACCTGCTTCCACAAAATAGTGATTAAGGGGTTCGATATACCTGTTTTCATCAAATATTGATTGAGGCTTATGATATACCTGCTTCCACAAAATACTGATTAAGGGGTTTGATATAGTTGCTTCCACAAAATACTGATTCGGGGCTGCAATATACCTGCTTCCACAAAATACTGACTAAAGGGTTTGATATAACTGCTTCCACCAAATATTGATTGAGGCCTCCGATATACCTGCTTCCACAAAATACTGATTAAGGGGTTTGATATAGTTGCTTCCACAAAATACTGATTGAAGGCTGCGATATACCTGCTTCCACAAAATACTGATTAAGGGCTTTGATATAACTGTTTCCGCCAAATATTGATTGAGGTCTACGATATACCTGCTTCCACAAAATAATGATTAGGGGGATTGATATACCTGCTTCCAGCAAACCTTGATTGAGACTTGTGAGATACCTGCTTCCACAAAATACTGATTAAAGGGTTTGATATAACTGCTTCCATAAAATACTGATTGAGGGTTGCCTTGTGCTTCTTTGCAGTGGCCCAGCATCTGCTATGTTTTTACTTGGAATAAAGCTACGATTGGAAAAGAGATTGGTGAGTGCTGCTTTTCTTTTGCTTTCTCTTCTGAAATGATTGGACTCAATATTTTATTTAGCTGAGCACCACCGCAAGTTCCGCATGAGAAGCCATAGGAGTGTGAATCCTGTTGGATATTAAAACCGCACTGCGCAGTGCCGACTGTGTTTATTTATCTTTGAACACTTGTATTGATATAACTGCTTCCATCAAATATTGATTGAGGCCCGTGAGATACCTGCTTCCATAAAATACTGATTAAGGGGTTTAATATACCTGTTTCTACCAAATATTAATTGAGGTCTGCGATATACCTGCTTCCACAAAATACGGATTAAGGGGATGGATATACCTGCTTTCACCAAATATTGATTGAGGCCTGCGAGATACCTGCTTCCACAAACTACTGATTAAAGGGTTTGATATAACTGATTCCACCAAATAATAATTGAGGGCTGAGATATATCTGCTTCCACAAAATACTGATTAAGGGGTCTGACATACCACCTTCCACAAAATACTGTTTAAGGCCTGCGATATACCTGTATCCACAAAATACTGATTAAGGGGTTCGATATACCTATTTCCACCAAATATTGATTGAGGCCTGCGATATGCCTGCTTCCACAAAATAACGATTAAGGGGTTCGATATACCTATTTCCACCATATATTGATTAAGGCCTGCGATATACCTGTTTCCACAAAATATTGATTAAGGGGTTTGATATACCTGCTTCCACCAAATATTGATTGAGGCCTGTGATATGCCTGCGTCCACAAAATACTGATTAAGGGCTTTGATATAACTGTTTCCGCCAAATATTGATTGAGGACTATGATATACCTGCTTCCACAAAATATTGATTATGGGGTTTGATATAGTTGCTTCCACAAAATACTGATTGAGGGCTGCGATATACCTGCTTCCACAAAATACTGATTAAAGGGTTTGATATAACTGATTTCACCAAATATTGATTGAGGCCTCCGATATACCTGCTTCCACAATATACCGATTAAAGGGTTTGATATAGTTGCTTCCACAAAATACTGATTGAGGGCTGCGATATACCTGCTTCCACAAAATACTGATTAAGGGGTTTGATATCCCTGTTTCCACCAAATATTTATTGAGGTCTATGATATACCTGCTTCACAAAATAATGATTAGGTGGATTGATATAGCTGCTTCCACCAAACATTGATTGAGGCCTGTGAGATACCTGCTTCCACAAAATACTGATTAAAGGGTTTGATGTAATTGCTTCACACAATACTAATTGAGGGTTGCCTTGTGCTTCTTTGCAGTGACCCGCATCTGCTATATTTTTACTTGGAATAAAGCTACGTTTGGAAAAGGGATTGGTGAGTGCCGCTTTTCTTTTGCTCTCTCTTCTGAAATGATTGGATTCAATATTTTAATTAGCTGAGCACCACAGCAAGTACCGCGTGAGTGTGAATCCTGTTGGATATTAAAACCGCACTGCGCAGTGCCGACTGTGTTTCTTTATCTTTGAACACTTGTATTGATATACCTGCTTCCATCAAATATTGATTGAGGCCCGCGAGATACCTGCTTCCACAAAATACTGATTAAGGGGTTTAATATACCTGTTTCCACCAAATATTGATTGAGGTCTGCGATATACCTGCTTCCACAAAATACGGATTAAGGGGATTGATATACCTGCTTCCACCAAATATTGATTGAGGCCTGCGAGATACCTGCTTCCACAAAATAGTGATTAAGGGGTTCGATATACCTGTTTTCATCAAATATTGATTGAGGCTTATGATATACCTGCTTCCACAAAATACTGATTAAGGGGTTTGATATAGTTGCTTCCACAAAATACTGATTCAGGGCTGCAATATACCTGCTTCCACAAAATACTGACTAAAGGGTTTGATATAACTGCTTCCACCAAATATTGATTGAGGCCTCCGATATACCTGCTTCCACAAAATACTGATAAAGGGGTTTGATATAGTTGCTTCCACAAAATACTGATTGAAGGCTGCGATATACCTGCTTCCACAAAATACTGATTAAGGGAATTGATATACCTGCGTCCACCAAATTTTGATTGATGCCTGCGAGATACCTGCTTCCACAAAATACTGATTGAGGGCTGCGATATACCTGCTTCCACAAAATACTGATTAAGGGGTTTGATATCCCTGTTTCCACCAAATATTTATTGAGGTCTACGATATACCTGCTTCCACAAAATAATGATTAGGGGGATTGATATACCTGCTTCCAGCAAACCTTGATTGAGACTTGTGAGATACCTGCTTCCACAAAATACTGATTAAAGGGTTTGATATAACTGCTTCCATAAAATACTGATTGAGGGTTGCCTTGTGCTTCTTTGCAGTGACCCGCATCTGCTATGTTTTTACTTGGAATAAAGCTACGATTGGAAAAGAGATTGGTGAGTGCTGCTTTTCTTTTGCTTTCTCTTCTGAAATGATTGGACTCAATATTTTATTTAGCTGAGCACCACCGCAAGTTCCGCATGAGAAGCCATAGGAGTGTGAATCCTGTTGGATATTAAAACCGCACTGCGCAGTGCCGACTGTGTTTATTTATCTTTGAACACTTGTATTGATATAACTGCTTCCATCAAATATTGATTGAGGCCCGTGAGATACCTGCTTCCATAAAATACTGATTAAGGGGTTTAATATACCTGTTTCTACCAAATATTAATTGAGGTCTGCGATATACCTGCTTCCACAAAATACGGATTAAGGGGATGGATATACCTGCTTTCACCAAATATTGATTGAGGCCTGCGAGATACCTGCTTCCACAAACTACTGATTAAAGGGTTTGATTTAACTGATTCCACCAAATAATAATTGAGGGCTGAGATATATCTGCTTCCACAAAATACTGATTAAGGGGTCTGACATACCACCTTCCACAAAATACTGTTTAAGGCCTGCGATATACCTGTATCCACAAAATACTGATTAAGGGGTTCGATATACCTATTTCCACCAAATATTGATTGAGGCCTGCGATATGCCTGCTTCCACAAAATAACGATTAAGGGGTTCGATATACCTATTTCCACCAAATATTGATTGATGCGAGCGATATACCTGCTTCCACAAATACTGCTCCTCTCTAGGGACTTAGGCAGAGGGTTATTTTTGAAAATGGTAGAAAAGGTAGGCCGTTCCGCAGGCATGGTAGGGGTCGGGCAGGTGCACCAGGCAAGAGCTTACGTGGGAAGTTGGAGAAGGCGTGTGCGATTGCTTAAGGGGAACCTGTCATGTGGATATTTGATTATAATCTAACTAATTATATACAATCATTACCAATAAAAAGTACCTTAGATGTATTCACTTACTGGTGTGACAGATGGTTATCTCATAATACACACACAAAGATGCCGCATGCTAATGAGCTGATTGGAGTCCAGCGTGATGTCATTGAGTCCAGCGTTTATTTAATTAACAGCTATAGCCACTCCCCTGCCCACCTGCTGCTGGTTCATAAGGAAACAAACTGTCATTCAGCAGCAGGTGGGCGGGGAGATTCAGGAGCTCATGAATATTCATGACCCATCATTATCAGCTGGATGTTTTCAATACAAGATGTTGGCAGATTAACTGGGTCAATTAAAGAAAGTGACCCAGCATTGTGCTAAGAGAATCAGTCACTTATTTATGTTGCCCTTAGTTAGGACACCATAAAACTGGTGACAGGTTCCCTTTAAAAGGACGCACCAGAGTTGGTTGAGTGGCTCATTCTGCCTTCCGCTTCTGCACCCTCTTCATCCTCTGTATCTGCACCCTCCTCACTCTCTGCTGTGTGCACCCCCAAAGACACCACCACCACCATAGCTCCTCCACTGGAGTCAGATGAATTATTTTCCCATCCATTCCCAGACCTTACCGATGCACAGCCATTCTTGACATCGGATGAATTAGAGGAGGTAGCAATGGCCGCCACCCAGCGGTCCAACAACAGTACCCAGATCAGCCCAAGGAGGGAGGTCCCAGCTGTTGCTGCCTACTCCGAGATCTCAAATGTCAGTAGTGGTGAAGGTGACGTGTGTGCTCAAAAGAGAGGAAGAGGAGGGGAGTTCAGAGGGAGAGACGGAGCAGCAGAGAGGGAGAAGAAGGAGGGGAAGTAGGCAGAGCTCGCAGGGCACTGGAGGCAAAAAGCAGACTCCAAATGTATCTGGAGCGAGCCATCCACCATGCACGGTCACTTCTGGCGCTCCCAGGACGCCGGCACATGGCTCCGCAGTGTATTTTATTTTTTTATGTGTCAGCTGCTGACAATAGTGTTGCCATCTGCAGCCTGTGCTGTCAACCCATAAGTCGCAGTAAGCCCCACACTCACCTAGGGAGGACTGCCTTAAGAAGGCACCTGGCCTCTCATCACCGAGCTCAGTGGAAGCAATGCCAACAGAACCCACAAAGCCACATTTCCAGCGCTCCGCGTCCTGCCTCTTCTCCTTCTCTCTCCTACCATTTGTCCTCCACTCCACCTTACACTGTGCCGTTGTCACGTTCATCTGGCAGAAGGCAGGCTTCTTTGGCCCAAATGTTTGAGTGTAAAAAGTTGATGACGCCGGATAACCCTCTTGCCCAACGGCTGACCACTGGCTTGTCGGAACTGCTAGCCTGCCAACTACTGCTACCGCCTCTTCTGCTGTGCCCCCCAGAACCTATTCGACGTGCCAGGTGAGATGTTGCCATGCTGTGCTGCGGCTGTTGGGCCTGGAAGCCAAGAGCCACACCGGTCCTGCAGTGCTTTAAGCTCTGCGATCACAGGCCGATCAGTTGCTAACCCTGCCTAATTTAACAGCTAAAGTGGTGTGCGACAATGGTGCCAATATGCTGAGTGCGCTGAAACAGGGCAAAATGTACTTAGTTGTACAGCCAAATACCCCGGGGTCCAGGAAATCTTGTGGCAGGCCAGGAAAATCTCCGGCCATTTTAGAAGATCTTACACGGCCATGGCTCGCTTTGTTGACGTTCAGCGGCGACACCACCTGCCCGTCAGATGTCTGATTTGTGACAACCCGACGCGCTGGAACTCCACCTTGTATATGCTTGATAGGCTGCTCCAGAAGCAATGTGCCATTAACAACTACCTGTACGAACTCTGCAGCAGGACAGGTTGTGGGGAACTTGGTTTCTTTTCACCACGCCAGTGGCTGCTCATGAGTGACGCATGCAGACTTCTGCGGCTATTTGATGAGATCACCAAACTAGTCAGTCGCAGCCAGGGTGCCATCAGTGACATCGTACCTTACGCCTTCTTTCTGGAGCGTGCATTGCGTTGTGTCATTGATTAAGCCGTCGAGGAGCTGTAAGTTGAGGAAGTCATAATGCTGAATGAATTCCCGGGGTGGGGGGGGCTACTCCATCTGATACAAGTCAGCAGGAGTCTGAAGAGGAGTCAGAGGAGGATGGTGACTGGGTGGAGGAGGAGGAGGAGGAGAAAGAAGAGCAGGCTTTGAGGGGGACTTTAAACTTTTTGGGTGCTTTACAGATGTGTTGGTCACTTGGGATATGAGATCATTCTTGCAGCCAACCGATCGACAGCCGGCCTCCGGTTCCAGCCTCAGGGAACGCCTAGACCGACAGGTGTCCGACTACATCGGGTTAATGGCCGATGTGGACTCTCTGAGAAGCGAGGAACGCCTGGTCTACTGGGTGTGGAGGCTTGACCTGTGGCCAGAGCTGGTACAATTTGGCATGAAACTCTTGGCTTGCCCCTCGTCGAGTGTCCTGTCAGAAAGGACATTTAGCGTAGCGGGGAAGATTGGGACCGATAAGCGCACTCTCCTAGCTAACGACAGTGTGGACTACCTCACATTTCTAAAAATGAATGAGGCATGGATTTCTGAGAAATTCAACACCTGTGATGACCATGTGTAATTAAATTTCCTCATGCCAGCCCACATATATCCACCACCACCCAGAACAAAGAATGGTCCTTGTCTTATGTATATAAAGTGGCATAAAAGGCCTTTTCTGTCAGGAGAATGCCACATTTTTTGGGCCTTTACTGGCCTACAGTAAAAATTTTATCCAGTGACCGCATAATGTACCTCCAGCCACATAATCACAAGTTCTTTTCTGTCAGGTGAATGCCTAGTTTTTGGGGCCTGCACTCCAGTAGCCTACAGTACGATTTTTATCCGGTAACCGCCTAATATACCTCTAGCCACATCATCACAAATTATTTTCTGTCAGGTGAATGCCTAATTTTTGGGGCCTGTACTGGCCTGCAGTAAAAATTTTAGCCGGGTTTAGCCTAATGTACCTCCAGCGACATCATCACAAGTTCTTTTCTGTCAGAATTTTTGGGGCCTGTACTGGCCTACAGTAAAATTTTTAGCCAGTGACCACCTAATGTACTTCCATCCACATAATCACAAGTTCTTTTCTGTCAGATGAATGCCTAATTTTTGGGGCCTGTACTGGCCTACAGTATAATTTTTAGCCAGTGACCGCCTAATGTACCTCCAGCCACATAATCACAAGTTATTTTCTGTCAGGTGAATGCCGAATTTTTGGAGCCTGTATTGGCCTACAGTAAAAAAAAAATTCAATGACCGCCTAATGTACCTCCAGCCACATAATCACAAGTTCTTTTCTGTCAGGTGAATGCCGAATTTTTGCGGCCTGTACTGGTCTACAGTAAAATGTGTATCTAGTGACCGCCTAATGTACCTCCAGCCACATAATCACAAGTTATTTTTTGTCAGGTTAATGTCTAATTTTTGGGGCCTGTACTCCAGTGGCCTACATTAAAATTTGAATCCAGTGACCGCCTAATGTACCTCCAGCCACATCATCACAAGTTCTTTTCTGTCAGGTGAATGCCTAATTTTTGGGGCCTGTACTTCTGTGGCTGAAATAAAAAATTTCTAGGCTCCAGCAGGGCACATTTTTGAGTTTCCCTTTATGACGCATAAAAATGGCCCCTGATTAACCCCTTAAGGACATAGGACGTACCGGTACGCCCTATTTCCCGAGTCCTTAAGGACCAAGGACGTACCGGTACGTCCTGACTTTAAAATCGGCATTCCGGCGCCGCAGGGGTTAATTTGAACAGGATGCCGGCTGAAATCATTCAGCCGGCATCCTGTTAAAACGCCAGGGGGGGTCATGTGACCCCCCCGTGTCGGCGATCGCAGCAAACCGCAGGTCAATTCAGACCTGCGGTTTGCTGCGCTTTTTGCAGTTTCTGATACCCGCGGTCCCTGACCGCGGGGATCAGAAACTTTAGAGTGCCTAAAATCAATATAGTACACCCCCCCCTGCACCCCTGCATGATTTGATGGCGGCGGGTGGTGCAGGGGGGGTGTCGCAGGCGGTGGGGGCGTTGCGGGAGGCGGGCGGTGCGGCAGGCGGGATCGCGATCCCCCGCCCGCCTCCTATTGCGTAATCGTTGGTGTACAGTGGGTATACCAGGGTGCCAGCACATTGCTGGCACCCTGGTATAAACGGCTGACATCGTTGATGCGATGTCAGCCGTTTAACCCTTTCCATACAGCGGTCCGTACGGACCGCTGTATGGAAAAGGTTAACAGTAAGAGGGAGCTCCCTCCCTCTCCGATCGGGGGGCTGCTGTGCCTTTGCAGCCCCCCGATGGAGAGGGAGAGAGCCCCCAGAGAGCCCCCCGAAGCCCCGTCCTCACCCTTCCCCGTCTGCGAAGTTCTGACCATAACTGAGCAGACGGGGAAGGTTCCCATGGCAACAGGACGCCTGCTCAGGCGTCCTGCTGTCCATGGTGCTGAACAGATCTGTGCTGAAGGCATAGATCTGTTCAGTGTAAGTAAAATACAGTGCAGAACCCTATATAGGTTCTGTACTGTATTATACAGACATCAGACCCACTGGATCTTCAAGAACCAAGTGGGTCTGGGTCAAAAAATAAAAAGAATAAGTGAAAAAAGTTAAGATAAAAAAAAAAACATTTATCACTGAATAAAAATTAAAAAAATAAAATAAACTACACATATTAGGTATCGCCGCGTCCGTAACGACCTGATCTATAAAACGGCCATGTTACTTTCCCCGCACAGTGAACGCCATAAAAATAAAAAAATAAAAACTATGAGAAAATTGAAATTTTGCCCACCTTACTTCCCAAAAAAGGTAATAAAAGTGATCAAAAAAGTCGCATGTACGCCAAAATAGTACCAATCAAACCGTCATCTCATCCCGCAAAAAATGAGACCCTACTCAAGATAATCGCCCAAAAACTGAAAAAACTATGGCTCTTAGACTATGGAAACACTAAAACATCATTTTTTTTGTTTCAAAAATAAAATCATTGTGTAAAACCTACATAAATAAAAATAAAGTATACATATTAGGGTATTGCCGCGTCCGTATCGACCGGCTCTATATAAATATCACATGACCTAACCCCTCAGGTGACCACCGTAAAAAAAAAAAAAAAAAACGGTGTAAAAAAAGCTATTTTTTGCCATCTTACGTCACAAAAAGTGTAATAGCAAGCGATCAAAAAGTCATGTGCACCCCAAAATAGTGCCAATCAAACTGTCATCTCATCCCGCAAAAAATTAGACCATACTCAAGATAATCGCCCAAAAACTGAAAAAACTATGGCTCTCAGACTATGGAGACACTAAACAATTTTTTGGTTTTAAAAATGAAGTTATTGTATAAAACTTACATAAATAAAAAAAAATTGTATACATATTAGGTATCGCTGCGTCCGTGACAACCTGCTCTATAAAATTACCACGTGATCTAACCTGTCAGATGAATGTTGTAAATAACAAAAAAAAAAACGTGCCAAAAAAGCTATTTCTTGTTACCTTGCCGCATAAAAAAGTGTAATATAGAGCAACCAAAAATCATATCTACCCTGAACTAGTACCAACAATACTGCCATCCTATCCCGTACTTTCTAAAATGGGGTCACTTTTTTGGAGTTTCTACTCTAGGGGTGCATCAGGGGGGCTTCAAATGGGACATGGTGTCAAAAAACCAGTCCAGCAAAATCTGCCTTCCAAAAACCATGTGGCATTCCTTTCCTTCTGCGCCCTGCCGTTTGCCCGTACAGCGGTCTACAACCACATATGAGGTGTTTCTGTAAACTACAGAATCAGGGCAATAAATAATGAGTTTTGTTTGGCTGTTAACCCTTGCTTTGTAACTGGAAAAAAAATATTAAAATGGAAAATCTGCCAAAAAAGTGAAATTTTGAAATTGTATCTCTATTTTCCATTAAATCTTGTGCAACACCTAAAGGGTTAACAAAGTTTGTAAAATCAGTTTTGAATACCTTGAGGGGTGTAGTTTCTTAGATGGGGTCACTTTTATGGAGTTTCTACTCTAGGGGTGCATCAGGGGGGCTTCAAATGGGACATGGTGTCAAAAAACCAGTCCAGCAAAATCTGCCTTCCAAAAACCATGTGGCATTCCTTTCCTTCTGCACCCTGCCGTTTGCCCGTACAGCGGTCTACAACCACATATGAGGTGTTTCTGTAAACTACAGAATCAGGGCCATAAATAATGAGTTTTGTTTGGCTGTTAACCCTTGCTTTGTAACTGGAAAAAAAATATTAAAATGGAAAATCTGCCAAAAAAGTGAAATTTTGAAATTGTATCTCTATTTTCCATTAAATCTTGTGCAACACCTAAAGGGTTAACAAAGTTTGTAAAATCAGTTTTGAATACCTTGAGGGGTGTAGTTTCTTAGATGGGGTCACTTTTATGGAGTTTCTACTCTAGGGGTGCATCAGGGGGCTTCAAATGGGACATGGTGTCAAAAAAACTGTCCAGCAAAATATGGCTTCCAAAAACCATACGGCGTACCTTTCACTCTACGCCCCGCTGTGTGGCCGTACAGTAGTTTACGGCCACATATGGGGTGTTTCTGTAAACGGCAGAGTCAGGGCAATAAAGATACAGTCTTGTTTGGCTGTTAACCCTTGCTTTGTTAGTGGAAAAAATGGGTTAAAATGGAAAATTAGGCAAAAAAATGAAATTCTCAAATTTCATCCCCATTTGCCAATAACTCTTGTGCAACACCTAAAGGGTTAACGGAGTTTGTAAAATCAGTTTTGAATACCTTGAGGGGTGTAGTTTATAGAATGGGGTCATTTTTGGGCGGTTTCTATTATGTAAGTCTCGCAAAGTGACTTCAGAGCTGTAGTGGTCCCTAAAAATTGAGTTTTTGTAAATTTCTGAAAAATTTCAAGATTTGCTTCTAAACTTCTAAGCCTTGTAACATCCCCAAAAAATAAAATATCATTCCCAAAATAATTCAAACATGAAGTAGACATATGGGGAATGTTAAGTCATCACAATTTTTGGGGGTATTACTATGTATTACAGAAGTAGAGAAACTGAAACTTTGAAATTTGAAAATTTTTCCAAATTTTGGGTAAATTAGGTATTTTATTATGCAAAAAAATTATTTTTTTTGACTTTATTTTACCAGTGTCATGAAGTACAATATGTGACGAAAAAACAATCTCAGAATGGCCTGTATAAGTAAAAGCGTTTTAAAGTTATCAGCACTTAAAGTGACACTGGTCAGATTTGCAAAAAATGGCCTGGTCCTTAAGGTGAAAATGAGCCTGGTCCTTAAGGGGTTAAAATACATATTTTTTGTAGGAATTTTTGCCAATGATCCCCCTCTGGTATGTCACTGTCCATGTTGTGGGACTATTTGTGCACTTCTAGTAAGTATTTGGTGGCTGCAAATATGGCCTGAAGGTTTTTCAGGCTCGCCTGCCATTAAAGTCAATGGGGCCCGCCAAGAATGCACAGTTCGCAAAGATTTGATTGTGAACGCACGTTAGCATTCAAGAGCCGTCCCGACCGATATTGCTGAAAATGATTAATAGAAGAATATTGGAGAAGGGAGACTTAATAAGCATCAGTTTTATTTATTTATTCCCATATTTACTTATCATTATTATTATTGTTATTATTTATTATGAAAGCGCCATTCATTCCAAAGCGCTGTACATATGATAAGGGGTGCACATACATAATACAGACAATTGCACTAATCATATACAAGATGAGTTACAAACTGGTACAGAAGGAGAGAGGGCCCTGCCCGTGAGGGCTTACAATCTACATGGTATGGGAGAAGGACACAGTAGGTGCGGGTTAAGTTGGTCATGGCGGTATAGAGGCAGCAGGGTCACTGGTTGTAGGCTTGTCTGAAGAGGTGTTTTTTTTCAGGTTTCCTTTGAAGGATTCCACTGTAGGGGAGAGTCTGATATGTTGGGGTAGCAAGTTCCAGATTATGGGGGATGCACGGGAGAAATCTTGGAGTCGATTGTGGGAAGAGGCGATAAGAGGAGAGGAGAGAAGGAGGTCGGAGAGTGCGTGGGGGGTGTATCGGGAAAGTAGCTCAGAGATGTAAGGAGGGGACAGGTTATGGACGGCCTTGTATGTGTTTGTTAGTACTTTGAAGTGGATTCGTTGGGCAATGGGGAGCCAGTGAAGGGATTGGCAGAGGGGAGAGGCAGAGGAGTAATAAGTTGAGAGGTGGATTAGTCGGGCAGCAGAGTTGAGGATAGATATTCCTACATCAGCCGTAAACTAAGATATGGAATTCAATACCAATAAGATGGAAGCCTTTATTATTCCATTGCCAGCGTGCCAACCAATACCATCCAGTCTGCACTCCTCAGGGGGGCCAGGTCTTAATGATGACCATCCTCATATTTTGCTTGCTTTACTTCTTCCAAATCATCCTTCAAAGTCTGTATGTCCTATAAAAGTCAGCAAGATGGGTAGAGATGATGTGGAATAGGAGGAAAAGCCGATGGCAGAAGAAGGGCTCCCACCTGTAGGATAGGAAAGCGCTGGGAAGAAGTGGGTATACCAGAGCTGATTAATATTCTGTGTTTACTGTCAAATAGCCTGCAGCAGCCTCTGTTTAAAGGTGCATTAAAGGTGCAGCACGGCCATTAACAATGAAGACTAACTATACAATGTGGTCTTCATTATTAAATGGAAGGCAGCTGCGCGGTTCTTCACCGTAGCATGGTCGCATTGTGTGGCGTTACCCTAAGGCATATTGCCCTGGGTACACCTGATTTATAGCGATTCGTGGCTAATTATTTCTGAACTACCCAAATTTCTTGGCAAATTTGGGCAAAGTTGCCAAATCAAAATTTTCAAAAGTTCGCTCGTCACTAATCGGCATCATAAATGATCGTTTTCAATAACCAAAATAAAGCAACTAAAAAAACAAAAACAGTATTCAACCACTTTTCAGAGGGGTGTAATACAATGGCTTTTTTGTGTTTCTATTATGGAGGCAACAACCAGACCACCCACGGTTCATCAGAAACCAGAGTTTTTTCTTTTTCTGATGAACTATAGAGGTTCAGGTTTTTGGTCCATAATACAGGAGCAATAAAGCACCCATATTATACCCATCTGAAAGCAGCCTTAGTTAATATATTATATTAGGTTCAGGAATTTATCATTTTAAATTCGGATTAAAGTTTGTATACTGGGATGGAAAATTATATACTACCTAATTCCTGATATTTGCATTCAAATGTTGGTGAATTCCTGTGGTTTTTGCATTTCTTTAACACATGCACCATTGAATCTAGACTTCTATGGTAAGTGTGAGCTCCTCACATCTTACAGTTTTATACAGAGTATATTTATTTTCCCTAGGACTCTGCTAGAATATGCATTTCAGTTGCAAATTTCAATTTTCTGCCAATTTTAACTTACGGTATAAGCACTGCTTGCTGCAAAGTTGCATGAAGGTGTTTTGGTATATTAATTATTAGGCTAAAATTGTATACACGGTATGCTATACACCTTTGCACCCCTGTACACAAAATGTAGATTTTGGTAACATGGCAGCTGTTTGACTTGTACAGTATATATTTTTAACACATTTGTGGATGACAGCCAAATATTGCATGGCCTCTCTTCCAGTGCTGATGTACTGTATATGCTTGTGGTATATATGAAATTTCCAACATTAATATGTTACATTTACATTGTTTTTGTTAGTAACCTTCTGTTTAGGTGTGTGTCTTAGGTGCAAATGTGTGTTTTGATGCATTTTGAAAACATAGGGGGTCATTTAGATCCAGCTTGCACCTCTGAAAATAACTTCGGCGGATCGACTCCAGATAGAGAACACCGGTGTTAATAAATAAGTCCCATAGTTCCTGTTTATTACAAGGTTACATAAGAGTGGACATCAGCCCCTTAATGTTAATCAAACCTCAGCTCGGAGCCTGAATCAAACCCCCAATGTGTATAAGACCCCCAATATTAATAAGACCCCAAATCAGTCCTCAGATCAGACCCCCAATGTTTATAAGCCCCCCAATCAGCCCTCAGATCAGACAACCAATGTGAATAAAACCTCAGAACAGATCCCCAATGTGAAAAAAAAAACTTATTCAGACCTCATATGAGACCCACATGGTAATCAAACCTCAGAGCAAAAAAAATAAATAAATCAACTTACCTCTCCTGTTTCGGACGCCGACACTTCTGAGATCCAGCTCTCTTCCTGCTATGTTGTGCTGTGACCCGACGTCGCACAGCATAAGGTCACAGAGTGCGTTGAAGTCCCCATGCTTTGCGCAGGTCACAGCACAGCCTGCAGCCAAGGAAGACCAGGAAGCAGTGAGTACAGAGCCCGCACAGGGAGCGATGCATTCACCACTGCCCAATTCTCCTGTGCTAATGAGCTCTTCGATACTAGAAGCACTCATTAGTATTCGCCCCATAATACACACTGACATTTTACCCCCACTTTGGGGGAGTGAAAAGTAGGAGAATACGGCAATTTTTATACAAAATTGCATTTTGAAGCAAAATTGCATGAAGATGTCATTTTGCCAGGTGTCTACTTTTTAGGAAATATACGGATATGGGGGTTAGTGTGAATTGTAATTTTGTAATTTAGGTTTTATTTGTATATGTCAAAACTGCAAAAATTGTCCTGGCTGTCAGAGCTGCTCAATATCCAAACACACTGGGCAGCGGAAGGTTAATTTAGTAGTACCCCATATAACTTTTTTACTTTTCACTTTTTTCTAGCAGTATTTCAAAGAACATAGAGGAACATAGTTAAAGTAGTTTTACATTAGGTAAGATTAGTCACCAAGGTTGTGTCTGCAGACGAGATGCCTCAGTAAACGGCTCAAGAATCATAGGAATGCTTATTAGCAGTTATCTAGCAGTGTAAAGGTGCAGCTAATTACCCGAAGAACAAGCGTAACGCTATTGCAAACAACAAGTTTGTATGGGGAAGAGCTATGGCATTAGCATCGCTCCTCTTCATACTCTGGAGGAGATTGCTGAATGTACAGCGGTCTCTATCACTGATGAGCAGGTGATTGGTGGGTAAGAATGTTTCCTTCTTGACAATCGCCTGCTAAATTGTCCTGTCCCAAACTTTAGTTAATCTCACATGCAATCGCATTACCATGATCCTGGAGTATATCTCCTGCTTGTGTGACTTACGGTCTACAGAACAGGTGTTATCTCCCCCTACTTGTAGTATGAGATGTCACACATCACATGCTTCCAATCTCCACTACTCTCTAACTCTCCTCTCACCCTCCCTGTCTCAGGAGTGGTTTGTTTCATAGGCTGCTGACCTCAGTTGGGGAAGGGGTACTTTTCTCATTGAAGATACTCAGTGGTATGTGGAGATAAATAGTTTCAGACAATACTCCCCTGCAGACTGCAGTGTTTTGGGGTCCTTGCCTATTTTCAGTACAGAGTAGGGTACTTTTTGGCTGGATAAGATGTCTCAGAAGCAGCTCATGGTAGGTACTGTTTCTTAAATAATGCAGTTGCAGTTGTAATTAGAGCGTTAATGAGGAAAACAACAACAACATCAATGAAACATTTGTAAAATGTATCAAATGATATGCCATTTTTATGCAATATTGTCCAAGCAGAGTTGTAAATGCAGCCTTTCTCACCCTTTTTCAAAGGGGGAGCAGGTGAATAAATGGAGAGGACATATTCTACTGCAGCTCAACTGAAATGCTATACATTACACTAGAAACTTTCTTTACTTTATATATGATAACACAAATCTACACCAGCTCATAGTATCCAAAGAGTATAACTTTATAGTTTACATCATTATGGAAATGAAGATACCAATTTTGTTTTTGTTTTTTCAAAAGAAAGCCTTTATTAGAGGCAATTATACAGTATACACTCACCTAAAGAATTATTAGGAACACCATACTAATACGGTGTTGGACCCCCTTTTCCCTTTAGAACTGCCTTAATTCTACGTGGCATTGATTCAACAAGGTGCTGATAGCATTCTTTAGAAATGTTGGCCCATATTGATAGGATAGCATCTTGCAGTTGATGAAGATTTGAGGGATGCACATCCAGGGCACGAAGCTCCCATTCCACCACATCCCAAAGATGCTCTATTGGGTTGAGATCTGGTGACTGTGGGGGCCATTGTAGTACAGTGAACTCATTGTCATGTTCAAGAAACCAATTTGAAATGATTCAAGCTTTGTGACATGGTGCATTATCCTGCTGGAAGTAGCCATCAGAGGATAGGTACATGGTGGTCATGAAGGGATGGACATGGTCAGAAACAATGCTCAGGTAGCCCGTGGCATTTAAACGATGGCCAATTGGCACTAAGGGGCCTAAAGTGTGACCAGAAAACATCCCCCACACCATTACACCACCACCACCAGCCTGCACAGTGGTAACAATGCATGATGGATACATGTTCTCATCCTGCAAATTGTAGCCTTTTTTTCTATTTGTAGTGGAGATGAGTGGTACCCGGTGGGGTCTTCTGCTGTTGTAGCCCACCTTTCTTTCCCATTCTGACATTCAGTTTCGAGTTCAGGAGATTGTCTTGACCCTTCATGCATTGAAGCAACTGCCATGGGATTGGTTGACTAGATAATCACATTAATGAGAAATAGAACAGGTGTTTCTAATAATTTTTTAGGTGAGTGTATATATATTTTTTACAATATTTATGTGTAATAACATTACTGCCATAAAGGCACGATAGCTTATCAATATCAGACTGGTGGGGGCCTGACTCTGTCATCCGTCAATCAGCAGTTTAAAGAAGCTGCATTGCTCATTGTGAAGAATCAGACCCCCGTCAATCATCAATATACTAGTATTGCACACTTTAACATTTTTACTTGGGACTAGAAGCTGTTATCCTTTGATCCCTCACATAATGCTCACAAAGTTATACAGAGCTGCCTCTCTCAAATTCCTTAGATGCAGTGGTCGCTTTTACTGCTGGCACCTGCTGCTGATGGCACAACCAAGGTTCCTGTACCCACGCTATTCACTGGACATAACATTATGTTCATTTGCAGTAAAAACACAACAATTAGGAGTTAATGGTGCATCTATCAACTAAATCAATCCGGAGCTGTAACTTTGTATTTTTCTATCAACATAGCTTATGATGCGTTGTTGTTTACCGGATAAGTTGTAGTTTTTATTGCTACCAAGTGGGATTAATGTATTATTATTCTTTAATTAACATTTTTATGTCAATTTACCGTAGCTGTATAGTGGCCTGTTTTTTTGCAGAATTAGTTTTTTGGGGAAAAATGTTACAGTTGGAACCGGTAACAAAAACAGCAATCCTGCTATTTTTCATTTTTCATTTTTAATTTTTTTTTATGACATGTACAATGTGGTTTAAATAATGTATTATCCTTTTTATGGGTCATTACAACTGTGGTGGTTCCATATACCGCATTTTTCGCCGTGTAAGACGCACCTGACCATAAGACGCACCTAGGTTTTTGAGGGGAAAAATAAGAAAATAAATATTTTGAACCAAAAGGTGTGCTTTAGGGTGGGTTTTGAACTAATGGTGGTCTGTGGATGACACTATTCTGGAGAATCCGTAGATGACACTGTTATGGAGGGGATCTGTGGATGACACTGTTATGGGGATCTGTGGATGACACTGTTATGGGTGGATCTGTGGATGGCGCTGTTATGGGGAGGGGGATCTGTGGATGGCACTGTTATGGGGAGGGGGATCTCTGGATGGCACTGTTATGGGTAGGGGATCTGTGGATGACACTGTTATGGGGGGGATCTGCTTGATTATTAAGGTGGGAAGAGCAGGCGCGTTACGTGAGTGAGTGACGTTACGCTGCCGGCCGCCCTGCATGCTTCAGGAGTTTGATAGTAAGTACTAGTACACGGTATAGCGCTACTTTAACTATCGTTACCAAGAGGTTAAGGATGATTACAGTTTAGATATGAAGACTGCTGTGAGCGGCGGGGCCCGGTGTAAGAGTACAGTGACTGCACCGGACCCAGCCGCGATTCCAACAGCAGTTGCCGGCCTTCAGCCCCTCCTTCCTCCCTGCTAATACATCGCCGCGCTGTGCAGCATCACAGCCAGCGATGTATCAGTGTTGTTAGCATAGTAAAAATGGCTGCATTCGCCCCATAAGACGCACTGGCCTTTTCTACCCATTTGCATTTTATGGGGAAAAAAATACGGTATCTAATTTTTGCTTCTTTTTTTACTATTTTTTTTTATTAAGTCTGCCTTTTTGGTGATTATTGATTTTACTTTGTTTGCTATGCAGTATAAGAAGTGTTCTACCATCATTCTACAGGTTGGTACAGTTACCGCAATACTAAATATGTACTAAATATATATAATTGTTTTTTATACTTTACAACTCGTGTACAATAAAAGCATGTTTTGTGTGGGAAAAATATTTTTTTCTTTGTTTCTACATTACAAAAGAAATACCTGTAGCTATTCATAGTTTTTATTACTAATAATATGGTGTCATATAACAGTGCTGCCACAGATACTATCTTATCTGTTTATTTGAATCCATTCCTGGTTTTGGCTCCAAAAACTGCATCAAAACACCTGAACATGTGGCAACACACTAAGAGCCCGTTCACATAGAGGTTTTGCTGCATTTTACTTGTGGTCATGGCTACGGCCAAGAGGTATCCGAAGAACCCTAGGGAGAAAACAACGGGAACAACCTAACCCAGCTAGGCGTGTGTTAGCTGACCTGACTAAATGGCTTGTTGTGTGCCCTAAGCCATGATTGTGGGTAGGCCTATAAGTGGGCATACCCTGTGGAAATGAGAAGATAAGGGAGGGAGGGTGGGGCACCTGAAAACACACACCTGTGAGTGAGGGTGTGGCTCATATATGAAGAGCCTCCGCCCCTCCCACAAATGAAGGCTGACTAATCAGCCTTACCAACTTGTGGTCATGGCTACGGCCAAGAGGTATCCGAAGAACCCTAGGGAGAAAACAACGGGAACAACCTAACCCAGCTAGGCGTGTGTTAGCTGACCTGACTAAATGGCTTGTTGTGTGCCCTAAGCCATGATCGTGGGTAGGCCTATAAGTGGGCAAAAACCAAGCCAAGTAGGGTAGAAATAGAATTTGAATGGCATGTACAAACTAATCCCCAAGCCGACTGCAAGGCATCCGGGATCTAGAGCGAAAATTCGGGGTATGTGAGGCAAGACCAGTAGGAAACCTACAACCCATCTTGTGGATGACAAGGCCAGAGACAGGATGCTCAATATTGCGGATACTGCACCAAAGCGGAATGGAGGACCGAGAATACGCTGTGAAATGGATCATAAAAACCAACTGAAACTTGTAAAGTTTGGTTCTAGTGCGAGTACTGGCAATGCCCTAGCGTCAGGAGATCGTGGGACCAAAGTCTAACTGCCTAGACTATGCAGGAATGAGAGCCAAAAAGAACCATGTAGATAGGAAGAGAATCCTTGAATAGTTACCCAGACAACAGCTATCCGCGCTTTGTTCTACTGTGTGCCCCTGAGAATTGTTTTACGCTTGAGACGTGAAGACCGGCCTACTATCTGAATCTTCTACCGTGAGAAAATGCTGGACCTTGTCCAAAATCCGATTCAACGTGGTTGTAGGGAGTCGGAGGTTAGTGGGGCAAGAAGCTATGAAGCCATAATATACAGGATTCTGTCTATGCCCTCCCATGAGTGAGGGAATGCAATGCAATGAAGCTACTGGCGAAAATGAATTCCTGGTTGTGTTAAAAAGGCAAAGACTTTGCGCGGGGACCTGGTTGACAAGATATGATCGACTACGATCAGAGACTGAAATGCTAGAGCGAATTGCCCTACTTGTTCTTCCTCTGGCAGGATCTGAACGAAAGCATGAACAATTAAAGAAAGACTAAATATCTGTGTAAGACATGACAATAATGCTGTAGGGCGAACCGGACTAGTTTGCGGTCAAAACATAAAATGAGCGATCAACATGGATTATTAGGAAATTAGGGAAGCAGGTATGTATGCGATACATAGGGGCCAAATCAGCCTAGATGCACAGATGGACAACCAACCAGGCAATCAGCCCAGCAGGTTTGAAAACAGTCGTCGGGCCCCCGAAGCCATGGGGCTGAAGCAGGTCATCGGGCCCCTGAAGCCATGGGGCCGAAGCAGGTCGTCGGGCCCCCGAAGCCATGGGGCCGAAGCAGGTCGTCGGGCCCCCGAAGCCATGGGGCCGAAGCAGTCGTCGGGCCCCCGAAGCCATGGATCAACATAGAGTGATCAACATGGATTATTAGGAAATTAGGGAAGCAGGTATGTGTGCGATACATAGGGGCCAAATCAGCCTAGATGCACAGATGGACAACCAACCAGGCAATCAGCCCAGCAGGTTTGAAAACGGTCGTCGGGCCCCCGAAGCCATGGGGCCGAAGCAGGTCGTCGGGCCCCCGAAGCCATGGATCAACATAGAGCGATCAACATGGATTATTAGGAAATTAGGGAAGCAGGTATGTGTGCGATACATAGGGGCCAAATCAGTCTAGATGCACAGATAGACAACCAACCAAGCAATCAGCCCAGCAGGTTTGAAAACGGTCGTCGGGCCCCCGAAGCCATGGGGCCGAAGCAGGTCATTGGGCCCCCGAAGCCATGGGGCCGAAGCAGGTCGTCGGGCCCCCGAAGCCATGGGGCCGAAGCAGTCGTCGGGCCCCCGAAGCCATGGGGCCGAAGCAGTCGTCGGGCCCCCGAAGCCATGGGGCCGAAGCAGTCGTCGGGCCCCCGAAGCCATGGATCAACATAGAGCGATCAACATGGATTATTAGGAAATTAGGGAAGCAGATATGTGTGCGATACATAGGGGCCAAATCAGCCTAGATGCACAGATGGACAACCAACCAGGCAATCAGCCCAGCAGGTTTGAAAACGGTCGTCGGGCCCCCGAAGCCATGGGGCCGAAGCAGGTCGTCGGGCCCCCGAAGCCATGGGGCCGATGCAGTCGTCGGGCCCCGAAGCCATGGGGCCGAAGCAGTCGTCGGGCCCCCGAAGCCATGGGGCCGATGCAGTCGTCGGGCCCCCGAAGCCATGGGGCCGATGCAGTCGTCGGGCCCCCGAAGCCATGGGGCCGAAGCAGTCGTCGGGCCCCCGAAGCCATGGGGCCGAAGCAGTCGTCGGGCCCCCGAAGCCATGGGGCCGAGTTTTTTTTTTTTTTTTAAGAATTATAACTATGAAAAGTGACATGAATAAGGTGCACGTGAATTAAACCATGAGCCTGACCGATGTGGCAGGAGATACCCAAGATAAACTACGTGGCCTGAATAACATGCAAGGTGAAATATCGTTAGGAACGAGACCTGACCGACGTGGAAGGTGACCCCAATAGTTCAACTGCATGACCTGAAAAGACGAAGGGAAACGTGACAAAAAATGGAGATAATAACAGACATGAACTAAAATTAATAACATAAGCTGGCAAGCAGGTAAAGATATGAGTCATTCAAAAGCATAGCTGCACAGGTGGACAGACAACCATTGGTCAGACCCATGAAGCCATGGGGCTGAAGCAACCACCAGGGGCCCATGGGGCCAGGCAGCCGTCGGGATGCGAACCTTAGAATTAAGGACGGCTGGGGAAAAGATTGGGCCTTAACCCAACGGGTTTAGTAAGCAACCGGGACTCGATAACCTAGAAAGACAAAGACATGGACTCGCATAACCTCCAACAGAAACCTGGGACACTAACCAGCCTACAACCATGTCGTACCCTTAACAAACAAAACATGAAAAGCAGTCAAGGGGCCCCCGGAGCCATGAGGCCGGATCGGTCATAGGGCCCCCGAAGCCAGAGGGATGACGTTGCGGTGACGATAAGTAATTAAAACGTAAGCCGGACCTGATGGCATATGAAGCGACTTGAATGATTGGATTGGCTAGAAGGTGGCCTAAGGAACATGACTGCCAACAGGCGTTAAAAATATAGACATTAGTAATCCGAAGCACGTGCATACATAAAACACTAACCACCGCAAACCATAAACGTAAACATGAAATGCCTGGGGCATTGCAAGTTCGCTAAGAGAAGTCTCTTATTGTGACAAACAAATGAACAGCTTGTGAAAACATAGCAGGAGACTTACTGGCCCACTGACCTCCGCTGAGGAGCTGTTTGAACTAGGGCAGGAGACCAATCTGAGTGAATACGAACCAGAAGTAAAAGGAGACCAGTCTGAGTGACTACGAACCAGGATTAAACAGAAACTAGGCCTATGGAATGTAACAGACCACCGAGGAAGGGAACGTAAGCCTGAAAAGAACGCAGTTATGTTTGTCAGGAGAGAGGTACCAGAGCGGTGGGTGCAGACTGCCCCGGTGAGATTGAGCAAAACCATGATGTAGCAATGAACAGGAGAATGCAGCTTTGAGTGGGAGCAGAGTACAACACATGATGTAACAACAAATGGGTGAATGCAGCTTTGGATGTGAGTGGTACCTAAAAACATGGTATAGGCGCAGCTCTGAGTATGGGTAGCGCATGAAAAGCATGGTATAAAGCAGACGTATAAATGCAACCTGAAAGTGAGCAGAGTATTGACGTGATGCGAAAGCAGACATGTGGACGCAGCTCTAGTAGTGAAAGGAGTATAGGACAAGATGTGAAAAGCAGACATGCTGACGCAGCTTTGGATGTGAACGGAATATTAACTTGATGTGACTGCAGACATGGAAAGCGGCTTTGGTGAGTCGGGTATACGACCTGGTGTAGCAGTAGAAGTGTGAACACAACTTTGGGTATAAGCAGAGCATGAAAATTGGTATAAATGCAGCTCTGGTTGTGAGTGGAGCAAGGTAGGAACACCAGGGTGGTGCGTCCAGAGCATGAAAACGGAGTAACAGTAGCAGCTATGGCTGTAAGCCGAGTATACAACATGTAATAACAGGCATGTAATACGGATCCGGCTGTCGGCTGGGGACGGAATGAGATGTAACAGCCAACAGGTGAGCGCAGCTTGAATGTGAGACCAATCTGAGTGAATACGAACCAAGAGTAGAAAAGTGCAGTATAGTGAAGACGTGCGGATGCAGCATAAGACATGAAATAAAAGCCGAAAGTGTAAATGTCGCTCAGGATAACAGCGGAGCATGAAAGTATGAGATTGTGGATAAGCTCTGCCTGTATATTTATGTTTAAATTGTATTGGAGCTGTCATTTGGCATTCCGGACACTAGAGGCCGCTGTTTTGCAGCACAGTCAGCATGCTTCTGTGTGAACCAGGAAGTAATGATCTGACATGGTGGAAGGATTGTGCTGTGAGGGACTGAATCAGATTCCATCCTGGCTTGCGGATGTCCGGCAGTGAATGGACACTCAAGGGAAGGAGAGTATCTGCTGTCCCCTGTCAGGATCCAGCTCTTTGAAAGAGAGGTTGTCCCAGGAAGACCAGTTCCAGTGTATGGACAGAAAACCTTAGCATCAAGCAAGGCCGCACGGTTGCTTAGAGCTTGGTGGCCATCCCGGGTAAGCGGCATCCTAGGGCCCAGAATGGACGCAGGTCAGTACACCTGATTACCAATTGTACTTCACTGTTTGGCGCCTAAAGTAACAGAGACTAGCCTAGGCCTTGTATGCGCTAGTTAGATAGGGTTATGGCTTTGTTAGGCCTTACTGTACTGGACTGCAGCGCAGTAATTGACTTGCAGGCTCTGCTGGGTCTGCCACCAGTTAGGTGTGTCCTTTATAGCGGCACAGTACGACTTGTAGGCTCTGCTGTGTACGCCAGCAGGCTAGGCCTGTCCCTCGGACAGGGACGGTGACTGTGGGCCTGGGGTATTACTTATACTGTTTGTACTTGTGTTAATACTGTTTCCAAAGTAAAGTTTATATTCTTGCATATAAAGCTGGTGTTAGTGTTGCTTCCATGTCTGTGACTTTGCTGTATCCTGGAGAGCTCACCCCGGTACACGGCTTATGAAAGTGAAATACATGAAGTTTAAAGATGGTGGTAGCGGGGGGGAAAGGGGGGAGGGGGGAGACACGTGGCAAGGAACAGCTACAGCAAGAGGCCTAAACAATAAACACTGCGTCCGATCTCCAAACATGACGTCACGTGCAGTCCGGGTAACTCTTACTTCAGCCGGATTGCTGTAAAGAAACTTTTCATACGAGACGAACGAAGCAAAGTGAAACTTGTAAGATTTATAGGAACCAACTCTTATTAACAACAAATAAAAATAAAAGGCAAATGGAAGTATTTAGGCCCAAACGAGCAAACCTGAGGTAGCAGATTCTGAGGCGAAGCCTCCCGTTTGCTAGCAAAGTCGGATCCAACCGGCCTGGAGAGACGGCCCCAGCCCAACCTACTTACGTAATATGGCGCGTGCATGCTATGGTAGCAGAGAGCAAAATAACAAGCTCCATGCTGCAAAAAAAGACTCCTACCACCAGAGAAACTAATGGCACCTGAAAACACACACCTGTGAGTGAGGGTGTGGCTCATATATGAAGAGCCTCCGCCCCTCCCACAAATGAAGGCTGACTAATCAGCCTTACCAACATGTAGAATCAGCACCCAAAAAAAAGCAAGGTAAAAAGAATCAGCCCTGTCTTGGAGTGGAATCCATGTTGAACCTACCATTGAAATGAATTGGAAGCAGCAAAAAGAAAAACCTCCATAATCATCCACCATTTTTTTTATTTATTGTGGTGCGGATCCACGCCAAAAGCCACGAGCAGAGATGCATATTTGCAGAAAATAGTGTCGAAACCAAGCAAAAAACCTGCAAAAAATGTGCTTTTAAAATTGTTTTTAAAATCAGTGTGGATTTCACCCTGATTTTCAAAGTGTGTTTTCAGAATCCACCATGTGAATGTACCCGAAGGTTCTCTAATCTTTGCACTACAGCATGAGCTCCAGCTGTTGATTGCATGGGCCCAGCTGAGATCATCTTCTTTTAAATGTACATCTTAGCTCCTTTAGATAAGGGCCTACAATATCCTCGGGATGAAATAACATGATCTGGGGTCTTTTTCGGTTTCATCATTGTATCCTTCCACTAGCCAAGAAATACATTTATATATTTAGGGGCGTAAAGGTCCCCCAAAGCAGTAGCACTGAGCTTATGTGTAAGGATATACTCCTGGAGCTTCACAACAACAGTGTTGTAATTAGTAGCAAAAACATGTAGGTAATGGCTAAGGTTAAGCTATGGTTAAGGTTAAAGGGGTTTTCCGAGACTTTATAACTGATGATCTACCCTAAGGAAAGATCATCAGTTTCTGATCGGTGGGGTCCGACACCTGGGATCCCCATAAATCAGCTGTTTGAGAAGACACTGGTGCGTTGTAGTTTCATACCTTCTTGCAGTTTTTCCTAGGCAGAGTGATGACGCGTTAATCGGTTACATATCCTCAGGATAGGTCATCAGTATCTGATCAGCTGTTTGAGAAGGCACTGGTGCTCTTGTGAGCACGTGCAAGCCTTCTCCTTGCTCATCAAGCACAGTGCTGTACATTGTATAGTGCCTGTGCTTGGTATCACAACTCAGCCCTATTCACTTTTATGGGACTGAGCTGCGCCTAGGCTATGTAACCGATGAGCGTGTCGTCACTCGGCCTAGGGATAGCTGAAAAACGGCCGAGGCACTACAACAAGTGACATTGTCTTCTCAAACAGCTCATCAGCTGGGATCCCAGGTGTCGGACCCCCACTGATCAGATATTGATGACGTATTCGGAGGGTAGGTCATCAGTTATTTAAGCTATATCATAAACCGACATTAGGTAAGCTGCATTATTAATGCTCCTGAATGCCAATCATTATGCCATAAAGACAGGTAAATTGCATTGGTAAATTTTTCAGAGGTTCCAACAATATTCCTTCAATCCAGCTGCAACCTCAGTCCAACAATGTCTTTAACATGTTATCTCGGAGACCACACAAAATTTGTGTTTGCGTGTGTGTCTTTCAGTGTGTAACAAACCTTTATGGTTGTGTCATGTATATTAGGGTACATATTCCGGGACTGCATTTTACCACAGAGGGGTCTTTCTTGAACAAGGCTGTATTATATTGGCCTCACAAGTATGACTTGTCAATAGCAAACATCTTCAGATGGAAGGGTCCCACTAATGAGAAATCGCTGAGGAAGTCAGAAAAAAAATTCTAATTTACAGCCGCTGTTACTCTATGGGCACCTGTCTCTTGTGTAAATGTGATTCCTTCAAAGCCAAAACCTTGGGGGTTTGAAGCTACTGGTTCATCCCTGATTCAAAACTTGAATTATATAGCCACAGTAAAAGGGTGGACATAAAACTAACTTGAAATTACAAATATGTAGAAACTGTATGTAAAATTATCTAAGATCTATTGCTGCCATACAGTTCTTTAGTGCAGAGTATTATTGAACATTAAGGGAGAAGGAGTATAAATGCAGGTTCTAAAACTAGCTGTATTCAAGATGTTCCACAACAGAAAATGCTGTGCAACAAAACAAAAAAGATCAGATATAATTGAGCAGATTACTAAAATTATTTTTTGCTTTCTTTTTAATTATGTCTTGGAAAATCAAGCACTGCGTTTGGAACAGCATGTCATGTGCTTGCCTGGCTATGTTAAGTGGAAAAGAACTAAAAAAGAATGACCAAGAAGATTCCTGACCCTGTATCAATTCTTAAATCAATGAACCCATTCTCCTCAAATGGCACCTAGGATATACTCTTGTCATAGAGGGGTCCAGTCATGTATTATACACTCACCTAAAGAATTATTAGGAGCGCCTGTTCTATTTCTCATTAATGCGATTATCTAGTCAACCAATCACATGGCAGTTGCTTCAATGCATGTAGGGTTGTGGTCCTGGTCAAGACAATCTCCTGAACTCCAAACTGAATGTCAGAATGGGAAAGAAAGGTGGGCTACAACAGCAGAAAACCCCACCGGGTACCACTCATCTCCACTACAAATAGGAAAAAGAGGCTACAATTTGCACGAGCTCACCAAAATTGGACTGTTGAAGACTGGAAAAATGTTGCCTGGCCTGATGAGTCTCGATTTCTGTTGAGACATTCAAATGGTAGAGTCCAAATTTGGCATAAACAGAATGAGAACATGTATCCATCATGCCTTGTTACCACTGTGCAGGCTGGTGGTGGTGGTGTAATGGTGTGGGGGATGTTTTCTGGGCACACTTTAGGCCCCTTAGTGCCAATTGGCCATCGTTTAAATGCCACGGGATACCTGAGCATTGTTTCTGACCATGTCCATCCCTTCATGACCACCATGTACCCATCCTCTGATGGCTGCTTCCAGCAGGATAATGCACCATGTCACAAAGCTTGAATCATTTCAAATTGGTTTCTTGAACATGATAATGAGTTCACTGTACTAAAATGGCCCCCACAGTCACCAGATCTCAACCCAATAGAGCATCTTTGGGATGTGGTGGAATGGGAGCTTCGTACCCTGGATGTGCATCCCTCAAATCTCCATCAACTGCAAGATGCTATCCTATCAATATGGGCCAACATTTCTAAAGAATGCTATCAGCACCTTGTTGAATCAATGCCACGTAAGATTAAGGCAGTTCTGAAGGCAAAAGGGGGTCCAACACCGAATTAGTATGGTGTTCCTAATAATTATTTAGGTGAGTGTATATGTATAATAATAATAATTACTTGAAGCTATAATGCAGACAATATATCAGTGGCAAAGAAACAACACAACACAACATCTACAATCTTAAAGGGTTGCCTCACTTTAGTAAATAGCATTGACCTAATTTCTTGGGGTTGGGCATTCCAGAGAACTGGTGCAGCTCAGGAGAAGTCTTGGAGCCAGGAATAAGAGGTTCGGATTATGGTATATATCAGTCATAAATATTTGCAGACTGTAGAGAATGGGAAGGGTGATAGACAGAGATGAGGGAGGAGATGTAGGGGGGTGCAGCACTGTGGAGAGCATTGTGGGTGAGAATGAGCAGTTCAAATTGGATTCTATACTGTATGGGCAACCAGTACAATGACTGGCACAGGGTGGAGTCATTGGAGTAGCGATTTGACAGATAGGTGACTCTGGCTGCTGCATTAAGGATAGATTGGAGAAGTGAGAGTCTGGTCAGGGGGAGGCCAATTAATAGTGAGTTACAATAATCGAGGTGGGAATGGATCAGGGAGACAATGAGAGTCTTTGTTGTTTCCATACTGAGAAAGGGGCGGATTCTAGAGATGTTTTTGAGGTGCAGGCAACATGAACGGGCGAGAGACTCAATATAGGGGATGAAGGAAAGTTCAGTGTCAAAAGTAACACTGAGACAGCAGGCATGCTGCCTAGGTGTGATGATGGTGTCCCACACTGAGAGGGAGATATAGTTTGGGTAGGTTAGTGAATATAGAGAACACAAGAAGTTTTTGAAAGATTTAGTTTCAGATAGAGAGAGGACGTGATGTTAGAGACAGAGGAAAGACAGTCATGGTGTTCTGTAATACAGTAGGGTAATGTCGGGGGATGAAGTGTATAGTTGGATGTTGTCAGCATAGAGATGGTACTGAAAACCAAATCTGCTGATGGTCTGTCTAATTGGGGTTGTGTATAAAGAGAAGAAGAGAGTGCCTAGTAGTGAACCCTGAGGAACCCCAACAGCAATAGGGAGAGGAGAATAAGTGGAGCCAGCAAATTATACACAGAAAGAGCGGTCAGAGAGATATGAAGAAAACCAGGAGAGGGCATTGTCCTTTAGACCGATAGATTGGAGCATGGTAAGTAGGAGATGGTGGTCTACAGTGTAAAAAGCTGCAGGAAGGTCAATGAGAATGAGCAGAGAGTAGTCACCATTGCATTTTGCTTTCAGGAGGTAATTTCTCACTTTAGTGAGGGAAGTTTCTGTAGAATTTAGGATGAGGAAACCAGATTGTAATGGATCAAAGAGAGACTGAACAGAGCGATAGCAGAAGAGGTAAGAGTAGACCAGACGCTCCAGGAGTTTAGATATGAAGGGAAGATTGGAGACTGATCTGTAGTTAGTTGTGCAGGATCGGTCACAAGATTTTTTTTTTTTAATAATGGAGTAATGATAGAGTGTTTGAAAGAGGAGAGGAAGATACCAGAAGAGAGAGAGAGAGGTTGAAGATTTTTGTTAGGTGAGTGGTGACAGACGGACAGAGAGACTGGAGTAGGTGTGAAGGAATGGAAGTGTATGTGGTAGGACGAGAAGAAGAGAGGAGCCTGGAGACTTCATCTTCTGTGACTGGGTCAAATGTGGACAGTGAGCCAAAGGGGAGTTTGGGGGAAGGGGATCAATATCAATAACACTTAGTGGCTGGGAGCAGATTTAATGCCACATGTTTTCTATTTACTTTGTGAAGTGGGCTGCGAGGTCTTCAGCAGAGAGGTCTGTGATAGGTGCCTGCTCCTTTGCATGGTTAGGACCACCCTGCAATCCATCAGTGGGGGTGGCCAGAGTTAAGGAACCATCTGATTCAGCTGCGCTCTGCTATTTCCGTAACTCCCATAGGAGTGAATGGGAGCCACACAAACTGCACAGCACAGCAAGCTACTCTGTTTCTGGTAACTCCGGAGTTTTGTATAAATTGAAATAGATATCTAAACAAATATTATAGTTTGCCAAGAGTAACTGCACTTTCACAAAACTTTTTACATAGAAAAATGTCAGATGTTTTGATTGGTGGAGGTCTGGGTGTTAAGACTCCCACAGAGATCATTGACACGTTCAACTAACCACTTTGCTTTTTTGGGTGTGAACATTTCTCCCTGGCTCTTCTTCTTAACTAAAGACAAGCTAATAGAAGTCTATCAGCTAGCATTTTCTACTAGCAAGGGGAGACAATCAGAGCCGAGCACTTTTGCCTCTTTGTTTTTATTGATGACGTGGGGTCTCAACACTTGGGCTCCCACCTATCAAAACTCTGAAACTTCTTTAGGACATTTGAAAAGGTTTATGAAAATACAGCTTGAAGATAAAAATCACAATCACTGAAAACGTGTTTCATATGGATGTGCCCACCATTATTAGTTTGATTAATGGCACAAATATCTTATGAAACAAATTCAATGCTTACAAAAATCTTGAAAGACTGCAATACACAGCTTATCCACTGGGCAGCCACAGATGGACACATATAACATAGACTTCTTGTGACAGTGTATTACAAAATCATGTTTTGCCACACATATTGGGATATTTTAAGCCAAGCTGAAAGGTAAGGAAGGACACATTTGTACATCTGAATGGGATAGGTTAAGCAACATGCAAATTAATTTCTAGAAACACAACACATAAGGAACAATCACAGACATTTCTGCAACAATTTGTCACTTATGTTCATAATTCATACCTGTATCCAACTACATATCTTGCTCAGAAGGTCTTTGACCAATCATGTTCAGCAGAGTATGTGTAGCCATTTGCAGGCTAGTCAGGAAGCTGCTATGTACATTACATTTTCTAAGAGCACTTGATCGTGTCCCTGCCCTAGAAGCTTACAATTTATCAGTCTGTAACATTTCACAGTTGGAATCTCTGATGCATTAGATAAACGCTGCTTTCTTGTGAGTAACAGATAACTGGATGTAAAATATATTACTTAATTTCCGAGTAAAAATAATACTATAAAATAATCAAGAGATTCTGAAATCTTCTGGAATTGTAGTTCTACAGTAACATTTAATACTGCCCTTAAATGACATTAATGTGGATGGATTTGGTACACCTATCAGTGTATTGTGTTGTCTTTTAAACGGGTTGTCCGGGCTTTTTCTATTAATTACTCCTCAGGATAGGTCCAAATTACATAATATGACTGTTGTTTTAGAAGGAGATGAAGACTACACAGCCAAAGAGCTATTATAGAAGGTGGTCCTGATTATACAACCAAAAGACGGTTCAGACATCACATCCAGACTGCTGTTAAGGAGGGGGGCAGACTACACAGACAGGCCATCAATATCAAGTTAGCAATGATCTTACTCCTAACACCCCGATCTTTTTAGCTGTTTGCAAACAGCTTATCAGTGGGCTGCTAGGAGTTAGACCCCCATAGATCTAATTTTTATGACCCCTTTAAATTCACTGCAGTGATTACATCACTCTACACGTATTTACATTTCAAATTTGATGAAAACAACACAAATTTCAACCCACTGAAACACGTCATTTACTGTGTAGCTAAACATCATGCACTATAGTTCTACTCATGTTAATATAGCTTCCTGCTTGAAAGCGCCTGTACTTTCTATATGCTCATTTATTTTTACCATAACATTTCTTTTATTACATAGAAAGAACAGGAGGATATCCCGCTTTTATCACTCCAAATGCTGCTGAATAAGAGTCAAATTTTCCAACTTTTTATATGCTATAAAAACAATTGGGATTTGTTATGTGCTACATTAGGAAAAAAACACTGTATTCTAAAGACATGTACGTTGCCTCATAAATTATCTTCTTGCCAAAAAGCATATTTTTATAATCCCTTTGTCCTTCTGAGAGGTACACCCACTTAGAGCTCGGCAAAACAAATATATGTTCTGTCTTTGTTTAGCGTGTACTTTGTAGGATATTTGGGATAGAAATGCCATTTGCTGCCTATGTCCATGGTTTGGTGAAAACATAAATGTATGTATGTGTGTACACTGCTTAATGTAAACTTTCTATGTTTCAATTGCATGTTTTCATTTAAACGCAGAAAAAACACAAGAGCTGCTGTGAAGTTGACTACGATCAGATTTATTTAAAGTAAATATTTTCCAGTCATTTCCTCTGCCTTGACATGAAATAGCAATAAAATTCTCATAATAAGACTCTCTTAACGAGAACAAGTAACCTGATCCTAGATGTCTGGTGAGTGAATACTAGCGTATAGTTTTTTTTTTTTTTTTTTTAAATGACCTTACCTTAAGTCAGTATTATAATTGATGCAATAATGTAACATGAACGACCATTTATGAAATGTACTCTTATTTTAAATGATCCTACTATAAAACACAATTGCTTCTCAGCTGCCAACCAATGGTATTCAACCTATAGGAGTTGAACAGAACTATTATTATCAATATATTTATAATACGGTTTTGTAGATGAACTTCACACAAACCAGTGCCTGCTATTTTACAGTTAAAATGTGAGGGAAACAGGGCAGGGAAGATGAAGACTGAGGATAATATGACCCTGGGAGGGGGCTTCAAACACAAACATAGGTTACTCTCCAATGGAAAAATAGATCTGTCCAGCACTGGACAGCTTCTTCTTTGTGGCAGCCAGGCCACATCCTAAATCAGTAAAGTGTCCCTTTCATCATCTTCAGCTGCTTCCTCTTATGCTCAGGCTCCTCCTCCTTGTCTTCCATTCCTTTGTGAGACATCTATAACAAAATGTGTGGCAATGAGCAAACTATTCACGCCCAGCAATTAGCTTGTGTGCAAGCAGAACTCCCTCCTGGCCAAGTTGCTGGTGGTGTAGTTGCTGCTCTACCACTTACTGTAGTTGTGGTAATTGTTGTGTAGTTCTGTGACTGCACCCAAATTAAATTCTGTTCCGTAGCATTACTAACTCTGGCCAGCTGTCTGTAAAAACTGTTTTGTTTAAAAAAAAAATGATGCAGTTCTGTACCTGTACTCAAATTTTATTCTGTGCTATGGCAGTAGTACTTCTAGCCAGCTGTCTGTAAAACTTTTATTGTCGTTCTCCAAGGAAGTGAGGCAGTTCCGCGCCTTTACCACAATTTAATTCAGCAAAAGGGCATTATTACTTCTAATCAGCTGTCTGTAAAATGTGTCTTTTAGATAAATTTGCATTGAGGGGCTCACACTATGACATGATGGATTTAGAGGGTTTGCTACCTGCTGTGCTGGGTCACCCAGTCCCAGTATGTAGAGAGTTAAAAATATAAGAAAAATGGTAGGCACTCCTCTTACTGGTTTTGCATGTGACGCCATTTATTTAAAACAACATCAGACAAAGATAAATAAGTCAAACCCAAGAAATAAGGAAAAAATATATAAAATCAGAAATAAAGATAGAAATTCAATAAATTACACTATAATACTAAATAATCCATATATAACATGATCCTATTCTGAATTGTTACTCCAATATTGTGAGAAGATATCATGCATGGTTATTATACCCTCAATATCAGTTCAATACATTGATTCAATAGTGCTCAATATTCAGCAACGGTCATACTGGTTATTTCATATGCATTTGTTAGTTCATATCCATAGTCCAGAACTTATGTATCGTATCAGATAGTACTCCAGATAGTGTTTCAGACCAGATTAATAGAATGATGTAGGTATAATAATATAACTTATCTGTATACCTGTATTGCAAGTTAAGTGAGATTTTGATTGGTCCAAAAGTCTCTAGTAATCAAATAGTTAAAATAGCGAGTATTGCAGTGATCACTCCACAGTGTTCAGAAAATAACTGAGTATAAGGGCTCATTCACACGACCATGGTTTGGTTCCGCATTTTTTGCGGCTCAGGTGTGGACCTATTCACTTCCATAGGGCCGCAAAAGATGCTTCCGTGGCCCCGCAAAAATTATAAGTCATGTCCTATTCTTGTCCGTTTTGTGAACAAGAATAGGCATTTCTATAAAGGGCCATCCATTCCGCAAATTGCGGAGAGCACACACAGCATCCGTGTTTTGCGCATCCACAATTTGCGGACCGCAAAACACGGCACGTTTGTGTGAACAAGCCCTAACTGAGTACTCAGCCAACTATCTGTGTTCAGTAGATAGAGTTATCTGTGTAGCATCAGCGATGTATCACTTGCAGTGGACTCGTAATATTGTAGTGTATGGGGTTGTGCACTTACCCCCTCCCGCTACTGTTGGAATGCTGGATATTTGGTACAGAGGTTCTTACTGCACCATGCTTGTATAGAGTTTCTTCTGCACCGAGTCCACGTGCTTGCGAGTCTGAACCCGTTCGTTGCCAAGCAGCTGATTCACAGCTGGGTGCAGTATATTGCTTCCTCCTTCTTTCCCAATATGCTGGCAAAGGTAATTGGCTCAAAAATGTAAAACTTCCACTTGTATCGTAGGTCAGGACCATTTAAATCAAAATGTTAAAACTGTATGTCTTCCAGACGCGTTTCGGAGCACTGGCTCCTTCCTCAGGATGTACTCACTTTTGTTGCCAGCAGTTTAGACATTAATGGCTGTGTGTTGAGTTATTTTGGGGGTACACCACATTTACAGTGTTATACAAACTGTACACTGACGCTTTACTGTATCAAAGTACTATATCTTCAGTGTTGTCCCATGAAAATAAATATTACAATATTTACAAAAATGTCAGGGTTGTACTTACTTTTGTGAGATACTGTAATTTTCATGTTCATGAGTCCACCATCAGCAGGACACTGAACAAAAAAGGTGTGCGTGAAGGAGTGCAAAGAGAAAGCTGCCTGTCTGCAGTTTGCTAAAGATCACCTGGACAAGCTAGAAGGCTATTGGAACAATATTTTGTGACTGGACGAAACCAAAATAGAACATTTTGGTTTAAATGAGAATTGCTATTTTTGGAGAAAGCATTGGCAATGTCAAAGTGATAGCACAATACATTGCTATGGGTAAATGGATGCTGTCTGTAACAAGCAGCCTATATAAAAACACACTGCACTGTTAGATTTTTTTTTATGTTAAAAAAATTATCCCATTTGGGGGGGCAGATGACTTCTTCTTTGACTTCCCATCAGTAAAATGATAGCCACCCTTTTAAGAGAAACCTTTTTGATGAAAAGTTTTGAATTTGCTGAAATTAGAATCTTTTGGGAAATTCAAAAATTGATTCAGGTTGGATTGATTCGCTCATTTGTAGTGGACATGTTATAAAAGATGCTATCCTCAATACTTCCAATGCTTCTGCTCGCAGGCAGCATGTAACATTGTGGCCCCAGCTGTCATAGTGCATTCCAACCAAAATATCTGTATATTCAAAAAGGAACAGTTTTGTTCACCGGACATGTGACCATGTCACATAGCTATTAATAGTGATACATTTGGAACTGAAAATGCTGTAGAGACCTCTTTTCTGTACAAGAGGTGAAGGTAGAGGGGAGCGCTATAGTCTCTCACTCCTACACCACCTCCTCATTCCCTCTCTGTTGGTATCCCTCAAGGCTCTGTCCTAAGACCCCGCTCTTCTCACTGTACACCATCAGCCTGGGCCAGCTCCAGAGTCCCATGGATTTCAGTATCACTTCTATGCTAGTGACACACACATTTACCTCTCTGATTCAGATATCACCTCCTTACTATCTAGACAGCAGGGCTTGAACGGAACGGAAATACGGAAACGGAATACATACAGAGTACCTTCCGTTGTTTTTGCGGAACTATTGAAGTGAATGGTTCTGCATATGGACTGCAAATGGAACACAAAAAAACGGAATGGTTGCTTTGAAATGGTTAACAAGACAGCTCTGATCCAGTAAAGAAAGGGTTACCCAGACGCTACTGGTCCCTGCAATGTTGTGATATGAAGGACCAGCAGCTCAGCCAATAAAAAAAGAGCCTGGAAGTCAGGTCAGCAAATCACAAGTAAGACCCTCCCTGGATCATCTGGCGCTGATACTGGAGAGTAAAGACTTGTGGTTCTGCCTGGGCTCTCAGGTTTGCTGGGGAAGAGGAATGGTGGGGGGGGGGGGGGGGGGGGAATGAAGAAAAAAGGTCCCGGAGACAAAATAGAGTTCCTCTGTCAGCTCTTCTTTATTGATCACATGAAGTTTAACAGACAAAACCACCTCCTACATGGCATGGCGTTGACGCGTTTCGGGTTGGTACCCTTAGTCAGGGGGACACTGCATTGTGTGTATTGTGTATATGTGATAGTGGGAGTAGTAGCTGCAGAGTGTATATTGTATACATGATAGTGGGAGTAGTAGCTGCAGAGTGTATATTGTATACATGAGAGTGGGAGTAATAGAGTAGTAGCTGCAAAGTGCATAATTTGAGTTTCCAATCCGCCCCTGATGATAGCGCTCTGTCCTGTCCTGTGTGAGTGCTCATCTTGGCACCCTCCATTGACTACCACAGCCCCCTCCTGCCTGATGCCCTGTGCTGCAGTGATGTAATCCAAGGACATCCACCCCTCCCAGCTGCTCTCCAGCTTCATCCTACCAGGTATGAAGACATCACTGCCTACCCCAGCGGACAAGAATAGAACATGTTCAATTTTTTATTTTATTTTTTGTGGGGCTACAGAACGGAGCAACGGATGCACACAGTACACGGATTGCTGCCCGTATCTTTTGCGGCCCTGTTGAAGTGAATGGGGCCCTAAGGGCTCATGCAAACAAATGTGTTCCGGCTGGATCAGCAATATACTACTGAGTGCTTCCGTGGTTTTATGTCCGTGCCTCCGCAACACCAAAAAATAGAACATGTTCTATTTTTTTGTGGTGCGGACGTATCATGGACCAACTCAAGTTGAATGGGTCTGCATCCGTCTGTGGCTGTCACACGAAGGCTGCCCATGCATTGGAGACTGCAATTTGCACACATTCTAGGGGTAATGTTGCAGTGTATATTTGTATATCTCACTGTTGCTTCACCACAATCCGCTTACAGACAGGAAGATTCTCCCGCGCCCAGCAAGGACAAAGCAACTGAGCCCTCCCATCCACCTGAATGCCTGTCCTTATTTCTAATGTGCCTGACCATCCGACCATGCACCTGATCATATGTACACCCCTGTGAGCGCCGCTGCCTGATCCCGGCAGCAGGTAGGGATCTCCATGTTGTCAATTATGCAGGGGATCTACTACTGTGTATATAGAGATCTCCTGCATATAGGGCATATATACTAGTATATAGTAGGTATCCTGCATTATAGGAAATATATACTAGAATATATCATAGATCTCCTGCACATATACTACTATATATGCACTATATGCAGGATACATACATTCATATATACAGAAAATATACATTGTATACAGTATCTACTATATACAATATATATATATATATATACATACACACTATATGCAGGGTATCTACTATATACACTGTATATATAGTAAATCTCCTTCTTTTAGTGCATATATAGTAGTATATATTGTGTGTGTATATATAGGGGGAGATTCAATTGCAGGTTCCAGCAGTCTGTATGTAAGTGGCTATTAGCTGTTCAAGGAGACACTGGAGCTATGAGCTATGTAACAGGATATGGGAGCGGGGCAGCAGAGCTGTGCTGGTGCATGTGAAATCAACAGGAACGCCCACAGAGCTTCATGGCAGATGAGAAGATGAGTAAAACTCATATCAGAATTTCTGAGTGTGTGTGAAGCAAAACTGATGCCAATAAACAAACAAGTGCAATTTTATTATGTGGTGCATTACAGTAAGATATGGGGTTATTGATTTTTAATGCACAAAGGTGTCCATAGCCTTTAAAGACTTTACCGTCATAAATGACATCATAATTTTTCAACTTTGTCACTAAAACGCTGTCTTTGACACAGGAAAGCCAGCAATGTATTTCACTAAATTAATCAATGCCACATGGGATAAAATAAAGAAATTCTCCCATATAAAGGTATATATTTTTTTTTTTACACAAACTAAAATACATTTGTATAAAGTCACCACTGTGTGTATAATTCTCTTTCCTTGGCATCGCTGATCAGCCGTGCGAAGTGGATTAATTTCACAGAGATTCACTATCCATAAAAAAGGTGATCACGCTGCCTTCCAAGGACTCCAGACTCTAAGGGTAGAAAGGGATGGTAACAGCTCTTTTTCCTGCAGCCCCAACACAGAACTCCAACAAAAAGAAGATCTCCACCATGGATTTTCCTTATGCGGATTAAAAGGTTTCGGGGCACATAGTGAAGCTCCACCAATTAACGTATCAATTTTTCTTTTATTATACTCACAAGGGGAATAAAATAACAAATGTCTGCATAAGTCTGCAACACCGTCCGACCCGGGTTTCGCCACACAAGCTTCGTCAGGGGCGAATACTCCACCCTTCCTTGGGCGTCTTCCTATACAGATAAAAAACAATTGCCATTGCCTCTAGTTTCATTTCTAAAACTCTTTTCCATATAAAAAAAAATTCTATATAAACATTTTTTCTTACATAGTAAAAAATACAATAAATAATAAAATATATGAATTTCTCACATAAAACTTCACTTATCCTTCATATATCTTTGGTTTGAATAGGACAGTGGGAAAATTCTCCTTATATGGTGACAGGATTGGATGGAATCAATGGAAGAATTTAGAGGTCCGTTACGGATTGCGATATATGAAGGATAAGTGAAGTTTTATGTGAGAAATTCATATATTTTATTATTTATTGTATATTTTAGTATGTAAGAAAAAATGTTTATATTATAAAAAAAATTATATGGAAGATATATGGAAAATAGTTTTAGAAATGAAACTAGAGGCAAAGAGGGTGGAGGGGCGGTGTGCCTCGTGGTTTTTCATTGGTTTTTACCTGTATAAGAAGACGCCCAAGGAAGGGTGGAGTATTCGCCCCTGACGAAGCTTGTTTGGTGAAACCCGGGTCGGGCGGTGTTGCAGACTCATGCAGACATTTGCATTTGATGCCTGTTATTTTATTCCCCTTGTGAGTATAATAAAATAAAAATTTATATGCTAATTGGTGGAGCTTTACTATGTGCCCTGAAACCTTTCAATCCGCAGAAGGAATATCCGTGGTGGAGATCTTCTTTTTGTTGGAGTTCTGTGTTGGGGCTGCAGGAAAAAGAGCTGTTACCATCCCTTACTTCACTTAGAGGCTGGAGTCCGTGGAAGGCAGCGCGATTCTCATATAAAGGTAATATACAATAAAAAATGTACACAATTTTGACCATTTAACCTAAGTGCTACTATTCTACCAGGAAAAGAAAATACTGTAGCTAATGACAACTAATGTTTGGGAGATTTCCAGTGTAAGAATGTAAAACTCATCTCCATACATCAATTTCTTGCATCCCTGAGAGCACGAAATGCAAGGGAAGGGAGATGGATTATTTAGATTCAGGGTAATCACAACTTAATTTTCATAGTTGAGTGGAGCTAAAGGGGTATCTCAGTTTTTATTTTTATTGGTTTATATAATAGGAAGTCATACAATTTTCTAATATACATGTATTTAAAATTCTGCATATATACTTTTCTTATATCAGACAATTGACCCCGACATGCAGTAGAATGGTATAGCCCATGTATCAGTCCTATGTAATGTTTCTGTCCATGGTCTAACTGAAACTTGGCATCACCCATGTGACACTTTTAAAATCATATAATCCCTAACATTCATTAAGCAGCAGTGTTAGATGACATACATGTGCTAGGTCAGTACAGTACAGATGTGTCCGTAGGATAACTAAATAGAACTAGGGGGGAATAATGATATTTATTACAGTAACTAAATCACTGTGTGTATCACATAGTTACTTGTCTTTAGGTGATGGTCACCTGTCTCTAAGTGATATTGTAAAATGTCTGCCTGTTTCTAGGTGATGTTATCATATTGTTAATAAAGTTTACTGTAAAAATAAAACACACACAGGTATCTGCTTCTATACAGATAATGACAGGCATGATGAAGAGATACTGCTCTAGGTAGTAATAGTGTATACACAGTATATGATCTGTTACCCAATACACTACAATTAACGTGTGAGATACTTGGACAGTTAACTGAAAGACAGATCACATGACACATGTTTAGACCTATTTAGTTCCCCTACGGATGCATTTAACAGGGCTAAAATGGGCCTTATCATTTTTTTTTCTTTAAAGAGAGGTTATTGCATGGGTATAATAAAGGTCTGCAAGTAAAATTTTAAATAGATGTATATTAGAAAATAAATCATCATCCTATTCTCTAAACAAATAAATGTAGTCATTAAAACGAGAATACCTCTTTAAAGTACCAACACCAAGCATGTATGTGATCACAATGGGATGAGAGGAGTAGGTAGCTGACAAACACCTCTGTAAGTGGCTTATTTCCCAGGAGAACAAAAGATTTGGGTGTTGAAATTAAACATGTCTGATCTTTTCCCTTGTCAGGGGGAGAATCGGGAGCTCCCATACACATTAGATTGTTGACCAGCTTTGTCGCAAACAGCAGGTTTGACCGACAATGTTGTAATTTGTACAGGGACCTTTAGTCTTTTAAACCCACCGATATAGTTTAACCAGATGTGTGGATTTGGTGAAATCATAATACATCATAGTTAAAAATTACAAAAATGTAACATCTGGCCTGGTCCTGAAACAGAGATAAATCTCATACATAATACATTATGCAATTATTCCTACGCACATCAGTAACTCAATGGAGCTCACACCAACAACTAAACTCTACACATTGAGCGGGCAGCAGAAATTTGACCTATGCAACAGAATCATCAGTTTCAACGCTTGCTCACATCACTCAGAGTTTCCAGAAATGTTTAACTTACTAATGTATAAAACTGAATGAATTATCAGATGGCACCTTAGTGCTAGGCTAGAAGTACTGCATGCTTACACTAGCATAAATGCTGGCTATTCTACTACACCACAACCTAGATGCGATCCTTCTAATAGCTTTTGGTTTTATATAAAATATTAAATTAATGATTATATTTCAGAGTGTTGTCAACTTTCAATAGTATATGAGTTTCAAAATCTCTGTTGCCATTGAATGGGAAAAGTCTTTTTAACCAATTCCGACCACAGCCAGTAAAAGCTGACACGTCATTTTATTTGGTAATAACTTTGGAATGCTTGCACTTATCCAAGTGATTCTGAGATAGGTTTTTCATGATATATTGCACTTCTAGTTAGTGATAAATTTTGATTGATATGTTTTGTGTTTTTATAAAAAAAAAAAAGAAATTTACCAAACTTTTCAAAGAATTAGCACTTTTCAAAATTTCATTTTTTTCTGCTAAGGAGGTTAAACCATACAAAAAAAGTTAATAATAATCATTTACCATATGCCTACTTATGTAGGCACAATTATGTAAGTGTCCTATTATTTTTATTTTTTTAATATTAAAAGGCTTATTTTAACAGTAATTTTTCAAAATTTCAAAACTTGCTTTTTAAGGATGAATTCAGCTCTGAAGTAGTGCTGAGGCAGCTATATACTGGAACCCCCATTGAAATTACTCTATTTTAAAAATTACACCTCTGAAAATATTTAAAATGACATTTAGGCAATGTATTGACCCTTAGGTGTTTCACAGGAATCAAATCCAATTGGAGGTGAAATTTAAAATTTACATTTTTTAAAGGTGGGGTCATTTATTAAACTGGTTCAGTTGCCCATAGCAACCCATCAGATTCCACCTTTCATTTTCCAAAGGTGCAGTCAAAAATGTAAGGTTGAATCTGATTGGTTGCTAATGGCAAGTAAGCCAGCTCTACTTTATACCAGTTTGATAAATGACCCAGTTGTTTTCCAGTCACCATATCAGGTTTGCAGAGCTGCCAATACATATGAAATGACCCACAAAGCAACCAATTTTGAAAATCATACCTCTCATGGGTTGTGAAAATGTGGAAAAAAAAAATTCTAACAACACAATGTTTCAGCCCCAACTTTTTCATTTTCACATGGGGTAAAAATATAAAAAGTACCATATTTTTTGCTTTATAAGACGCACCCGATGATAAGACGCACCCTAGATTTTAGAGTAGGAAAATAAGAAAAATATATTTTTCATCAGACCTCATATCAGCCCAATTATACCCCCATCAGACCTCATATCAGCCCACTCAGACCCTTATCAGACCTCAGATTAGCCCATCAGGCCTCAGATTAGCCCATCAAGCCTCAGATTAGCCCATCAGACCTCAGATTAGCCCATCAGTACCCCCAATCAGACCTCAGATTAGCCCATCAGTACCCCCAGACCTCAGGTTAGCCCATCAGTACCCCCAGACCTCAGATTAGCCCATCAGTATCCCTAGACCTCAGATCAGCTCCTCAGTACCCCCAGACCTCAGATCAGCCCATCAGTACCCCCAGACCTCAGATCAGCCTATTAGTACCCCCAGACCTCAGATCAGCCCATCAGTACCCCCAGACCTCAGATCAGCCCATCAGTAGTGATGGACGAACATCTGCCGGGACGTTTCGTGAACGCAATCGCGCGAACGGCAAGTTCGCGGCGGGTCCCATTCGTTTAATGGCAGGCGAATCTGAAAAACCTTCAGCTCATATTTGCAGCCAAGAAATAATTACTAGAAGAGCACAAATAGTCCCACAATATGGACAGTGACATACCAGATGTATTATTCGAATTTGCGATTGCCGTTCATTATTTTTTTCAATGCAAAATATCGGCAATATAATTTTCACGTACGCGCATACACAAATGCACTATACAGTACCTAAATGCACTATAAAGAAAGTATATTGGTATATAACACCCCGCTTCAATCAGTTTTTTGGGGGGGCGACTGGTATATCACACCAGTAGAAATTATTTGTTCCAATAATGCTTGTCCCTCTATATACCTGCAGTATCGCAGCAGAACCGCACACAACTGCCGCACAATACAAATGCACTATAATATACTTTCTAACATAGAAAGTATATTTGTCATGGAAGGTGTACAGGAAACAAGACAATGCAAAATGAATATATGACTCACTGGATCCAAAACTAAGGAACAAAAAGGGAGACCTCTGCATCAGACCTGGCTCTCTCCCTTACTGCTCAGCCTATGCAATAATCCCAATGGTGGATGATCGCATATCCTCGTACCTCGACTATATAACACCTGAACACCCTACAATAGTGAAGGGACACGACCACTAGCTCCCTACACTAGACACGGAGGGAGTCAGGGTCACCTGGGATCCAGCAAACAGAAAATCACAAATGAATGTAAACCACTTAACTTCTAGAAGACTGATAGGATCAGCATGCACACACACTCCAGGAAGCTGTATAAACCGCACACTAATGCATTATGGGGAGGAATTTAAAGGGAAGCAATCAGTCCAACTAGATGACAGCTGAGAGAGGCTAACGAGATGAGAAACTGAAAACCAAAAACAAAGAAAACTCAAGGAGGAGGTTCTGAAAGGCTTCTGTCAGAGCTTCTCAGCTGTCTGGTTGTGACAATATTATAACATTGTACAATAAAGGCAATCCATTAGAATATACTTAAAGAAAAAACGTACCCTTTAATAATGTTACTATGAGGGTCCATTCACACGTCCATAAGTGTTTTGCGGATCCCCAAAACATGGACACCGGCAATGTGCATTCCGCAACTTGCGGACCGCACATCGCCGACACTATAATAGAAAATGCCTAATCTTGTCTGCAATTGTGGACAAGAATAGGACATGTTCTATTTTTTTGCGGAAACGGAAGCACAAATGCGGATGCGGATACCACATTCCGGCCCCATTGAAAATGAATGGGTCTGCGCCCGTTCCGCAAAATTGCAGAACGGATGCGGACCCATTTTGCTGACGTGTGAATGGAAAAGATATCCCTCAAAATGAAAATAAATTAAATTATTAAAGGGGTTGTCCGGGTTCAGAGCTGAACCCGGACATACCCTTATTTTCACCCAGGCATCCCCCAGAGGCTAGCATCGGAGCATCTCATGCTCATGTCAGGGCGGCTGCCGGGGGGGGGGGGTGAAAATGGAGGAATGTCCGGGTTCAGCTCTGAACCCGGACAACCCCTTTAAAGTTAAAGGGAGTCTGTCACCTCAATATGGCTATATACAGTGCTTACATGGCTCTGTAGCACACCTATACAGGATTGTAATGGTACATTTGTTCTTTTCTTTGGACTTGCACCAGCAGGAAAAACAAAGTTTAATTCATATGCAAATGAGCACCCACAAGTGCCGAGGGGAGGAGTTCAGTGTGTAATTGCCCAGGCGGCTCTGCCTTCTTTTCACTTTACTCCTCCCCAGCCTCTGCCTTTGCCCGCCCTCCAAATCTCTTGCCTCATCGATAGAGCAAAGGCAGAGGCTGGGGAGGAGTAAAGTGAAAAGAAGGCAGAGCAGCCTGGGCACTTACACACTGAACGCCGCCCCTGGGCACTTGCGAGTGCTCATTTGCATATGAATTAAACTTTGTTTTTCCTGCTGGTGCAAGTCTAAAGAAAACAACAAAGGTACTATTACAATCCTGTATAGGTGTGCTGCAGAGCCATGTAAGCACTGTATATGGCCATATGGAGGTGACAGACTCCCTTTAAGCAAAAAGCATAGATGTGGTAGGCAATAACAAGTGCTCAGCGGCACCAAATCAGAAACCATATGTCCTACCACAATCCGTGGGGGTTCCAGTGCACATCCATTAATCCCAGAGGGAAAGCAAAAAACATCTATCCCTGGGCTAGATGATGATGTGGTATTGACGGATAGGGTAGGCAAAGAACTGTCCCTGATATTGCCCTACAGGGGGGTGCTATTCTGGCCCTTATAGCTTAACCACAGACCACCCGCCCTGATAAGAGCGACCCTGTCCAGAACCTTACCCTATATAAAAATGGCCCTAGTAAGCCCCTAGCCCCCTGACTTCCAGGTGATCACTATATAGATCTATGTGTTTTTGACTCATTATAAAAGTATATTATAAGTATATCGCACCCCTCTGTGTATCACACCTATCGATAGCACACCTATACTAGTGCTATACTTGTGGCACTATTAGCTAGCATTTGGTGTCCCTAACAGTCTGTCCCTGCTCCACACAGCAACCTCTCCCTAAACTGGCAAAGCACTGAATGAAAAATGGCAGCCAGATCGGGTTTATTTATAAGGTAGGGGGTATGTCCATGTGCTGAAATGTCTCAATTGGCTGTCCTGTACATGTGTCATGGGTCAAAGTTCTTCATAATGTAAAAGAATATGGCGGGCGTGAATTTCTCCATATGTTCGCATGTTCAGCGAATCGCGAACACGCAAAGTTCGCCGCGAAACGACCGCCGGGCGAACCGCAAGGCCATCTCTACCCATCAGTACCCCCAGACCTCAGAATAGCCCATCAGTACCCCCATCAGACTAAAATAAAAAAATCATCTTACCTTTCCTGCGCCGCAGCTCCTCTTCAGCTGTTGCACTCCCATCTTCCCAGCCTGCGCAGCACCGTCACATGACTGCATGCAGCGTCAGGTCATAGTGCGCGCACTACGTCCTGATGCTGTATGGGGTCACGACAGTGCAGCACAGGCCGGGAAGATGGAAGCGCGACAGCTGAAGAGGAGCCGCGGCGCAGACCAGGTATTACCTGCGCATGTGGCGCTTCGCTCCCCGCTCTTAATACATACAAGTGAGCGCTTCCATAATGGAAGCGCTCACTAGTATTTGTTTTATAAGACGCACGGACATTTTCCCCCCACTTTTGGGGGGAAAAAAGTGTGTTTTATAAAGCGAAAAATACGGTACAACACATTTTGTTTAGCAATTTTTCCTCAGTTTGACAAGACCCCATATGTGGTTTTAAACAGCTGTTTAGGCACACAGCAGGTTTCCAAAGGGAAACTGGACTAATTGGCATTTGAAGAGCAGATTTTGATGGAATGGACTTCAGAAGTATGTCGCATTTGCAGAGATCCTGCAGTATTAGTAAAGTGGAAAATACCAAGAATTAACTCCATTTTGGAAACTAAACTCATGGAAACATCTAGTGGTGCCATGATTGTTTTGACCCCACAGGTGTTTCATAGAATTTTTTAACATTGTGATATAAAATTAAAATTTGTTTTATCTCAATAACATGTAGTTTTAACCTCAAATGTTTCATTTTCACAAGTGTTGAAAGGAGAAAAGCACCCCTCATTATACAGCATCGGTTGGTAATTGTAAAAGCTCTTAGCTAAAATAAAAATTGAAACCTCAAGGAAGTGACCCTATTTGGGAAACTCAAACTTGCAGACTTGTGTGCTCATTTCATCTCATTGTGCCAATATTGTATATGAGTGAGCAACTGAACTCATACTCACAAGTTGCTGGTACAAATCTTTACTTAATTCCAATATAAAATGGTATATCATGAGGGACGCTGAGACCGACACCATTCACACCTTCTCCCCTCCACGCGATGTTTTGGGAGAACACGCCCCCTATTTGGGAAACCACACCCCTTAAGGATCAAAGGGAGCAGTGGGCTTTTCAAACCTACAGATGTATTACAGAAATGAATGTACAGTAGATGATTCAAAGTGAAAATTGCTATTTTTACACACAGGCCATTTCAGTGCCCAATATGTGCCAGTGTGAAAAGTTAACCTTCTTATTATTATGCCGTTACCTGGTTTTAGAAACACTCTACATATGGTCCTTTTGGGAGAAATAATAAATGGAACAAGAAAAGTGACCCTAGTTTGGAAACCACACTCCATAAGACATTTACCCAGGGGTTTAGTGTGCATTTTGATCCCATAGGTGTTTTATTTTTTTAGTTTTTTTTAGAAATGAATGTGCTGTGAACAGTGATATTGCAATTTTGCTACGTTTTTCAGTACATTGTGTGCAGCAGCGCAATCAGAAACACACTAAAATTATTAGGCAGGTTCTACTGGGAAATGCCATAAATGTGGATGTAAACTGCTGTTTATGTGCACCACAGGGCTCAGAAGGGAAATACCACCGTCTAGCTTTTAGAGCATAGACTTTCATGGAAATTATTATTTCAGAAACCCCCTATAATCATTGGATAACCCTTTTAAGGACCCTTTTACTGACATTGGAAATCACTGTTTTTAAAATAATATGTATTACGGTATGTCAAATAATTATGATGCTGAACATCTGTACAATGTATAGAGTGAAAATGCTGTTCTTTCCAATATGAAGGGTATCTGTATACAGATAAAGCTACTGTTTCACCATAAGAATACCACTTAATACTACAAGTTAATCCCTAGTTACCATAGACAGCTAAAAAAAAGCTATGTGATTTTTGTATGCTTATGGAATTCTTTCCTTCTGTTGCTTTGCTTGCCACCTCCAAAAAACTGGGTTGTAAGTACCATGTTAATATTTAAAGTGGCGACCTTTAGATGGTCAAGAACGTTGGAGAACAATAGTGACACTGGGCTACTGTATCTTCAGAGGCATGACTTGCCAGACAAGATTAGTAAATTAGTCCTTTCCTGGTACCACATAAATAAAACTATGCTGTCTATATGAGTATCATTTATAGACATAACCTATAACAATTCTCTCCATTTCTAGGATGTTGGTAGAACTCTATATTATTGGTTAAGTGCATCATAGTTGCCAAAACAACTTATAACAACACATAATCTACCAGAAAATAATGCTATGAATGTTTTAGATTCTAAATCAAAATCATGCTGTACACTGAAGATTAAAGGGGTTGTCCCACAAAAAATATTCTACAGTTTTCAAACGAGCCCCTGGATTTGAATAATAATTGCATGTAAATAAAATTTTGCATAGTCACTGAGTTATTCAATAAAATATATCTGTATAGCACCACCTGCTGTTTGTTCTTTTTCTTATTTATTTGACCTGCTCACTGAGATGGCCGCACATGCTCAGTTTGATCCTTCAACTGCCTCCTGAGCTATGATAGGGAGAGATGAGACACGCCCCCTTAGCTGCAGCAGAAAAGACACTCCCCTTGAGCTGTCAGCTTGATGTAAATCTAGCAGAGCAATGAATGGGGAGGATCTCTGGATCCATGTGAGGTACAGGGCTGGTTCTAGCTTTGTTAGAAAGAGGTTGTCATGTACTGTATGATGTATGATTTTACATTTTTTACATTATTCCTGGGATAACACCTTTAATTGATTACTATTCAATTTACAAGTGTTTACCAGGCAGAATAGATCTGTACAGTGAAAATAAAATTGTATCTAGTCCTTATAGCAGGACTTAAAGGGATTATAGGTAAATGACAATGATGACCTGTCCTCAGAAAAGTTCATCATTATCGATCAGCTGTTTCAGGGAGCAGGCACACTAATCGTAGTTCTGGGAAGTGCCGCTGGTAGTGACCGTGCTTGGTTTGCTGCTCAGCCCCATTCACTTCTATGAAGCTGAGCTGCAACTAGGCCATGTGGCTGATGTGCAGTGACATCACATGGCCTAGAAAGCACCTTCAGTGCTCAATGAGAGTCCGACAGCTGATTGGTGGGGGTCGGGTGTTGGACCCCAGCTGATCTGAATATAGATGACATATCCTGAGGATAGGTCATCAATATCTATTCCCAGATAACCCCTTTAAAGGGGTTGTCTGGGAATACATAGTTTCTAACAGGTGTCATCCGCCTGCCTCCCCTAGCGAAAGGATCATACTTACCTGCTCCCCGCCACTCTGTTCCTCCACACTGGCTCCTGCTTCGCCATCTTCCAGTGTGGGATTTGTTTTCTTCCTCCACTGAATAGGCATGGTCACCTGATCTTATTCAGCCATCCGCTGCCTTTAGCGGTGGTAAGTCCACATGAGGCAAGTCACTGCTGATGTCAGCAATTGACTGAAGAGAATTAGGTATCGGTATTCCATGTATTCCTGGACAACCCCATTTAAATTTGGTGCAATGAGGGCATCATCGTTCTTGTTGCACACAAGTTCCACTGCTTTTTGTGGCCAGCCCCTCCCTGGCTATTTTGCCACTGCCTGGCCTTGTCAACCAAAGCAGCCAGGGAGGGGCTGGCCACAGAAAGGAGAAGGACTTGGGTACAAAAAGAGCAATAGTGATGCCCTCATTGCACCAAAGGTCTAATTTTCAATAAAAAGTATCATATCTCAATAATGGAGCCTCAACTCAACAAGAGAAAAACTGTGTTTTAATCAGATCAGGTGAACAACAAGTATGTGTATATAAGTAGACAGTTTAATAAGAAGGTTGCTGGGGACAGATTCCTGTTAACAGTTCGATTATGCAGTGAACAATAGATTACATTGTCCCAGAATGACAACCTATCACCTATACACAGCACAGGTGATAAGTGTCTGATTGCTGGTACACCTGTGGGACCTCACCGATCACAAGAATGGTAACTAGATATTATATATGAACATATGCAGACTTTGCCTGGCTATTGTTATCAGACATTTTTTTGGGGGTCTATGGGTCTTGGAAAATCACTGTTTGTGGTTAAAAAAAAAAGAACTGAGTGGCACCAGAGGTGCGTCCAATATTTTCCCTCTTGAAAGATTGTGCATTCAACCAAGCTAAATATGTATGTTAATGGGAAATCAGGTATTATTATTTATTTTACTCACTTATATAGCACTGACATTTTCCGCAGTTCTTTACAGACATTATCATCATTCGCTGTCCCAAACTGATCTCACAATCTAAGTTCCCTATCAGTGTGAGCATGGGAGGAACTCCTTGCAGATGTTGTCATTGGCTGTCCCAGTCATAAGGAAAACTTTAAGAGAATCTCACCATTTTACATATCCAGCTTGAACTCACCCTACCACTGTCACTCTACCAAATACTCTATGGATGTGTTCTCCCATGGTACACCAAGCCAAAATATCAAGAAATGTCTTCTCAAACACCTGCTCTTCTCTGCTGCTTCTCCGCCCACTGTCTTTGACTGTACCCCTTTGTATCTCACTTTCCAAACTCTTGCTGAAATTCCCTCTTCTACAGATCGCTGTCACAATCTTGCTCAGGTGCATGACCAACACAGAGTGGAAAGAAGCCAGAGGTGAGTTCAGTAAGAATATTAAGCCGCTGTGAAGTAGAGGTCAGTAATTGTGCATGCACAAGATTTCAGAAGATTTCGAGAGTGAGGAGAGCTGTCAGTCTAGACAAAAGAGGTGTGTCTAAGTGTATAAAGTGAGAAAGAACTAGGAGCTGGGGACTCTTTTCTTCACAGAAGAATCAGATATAACTCTTTTTGGCTCATTTACAAATAGTGCAAGAAATTATAAGCGTAAAAGAGTTTGGCAGGTATTAATAATAGCAGAACAATCTCTTGTTGCAGTATACAAAGTATTCCCACCAGTGGTTCTCAAAAGTAACAGGACCTTCCCATTAATCCGCAGACCAATGGCAGTGGTAGAAGGGCAGCAGGGGTAGACTGGCCATAAACCCTACAGGGAAATTTCCTCTTGAACTCAACTGTGTCACTGTCCTCAGTACAGTCCTCTAAAAATGTACAAATTTTGGTGTGCTCCATATTTACAACATCATTTTTGACTTCTTACAATTTCTCTAAAGTGGTCAGAAATGAGTGGGGCTTATCAGGAGGTGTGGGGCTTATCAGGAGGTGTGGAGCCTATCACTATAACTGACACCAGAAGTGGGGAAAAGTTATAGTTCCAGTCTACGCCAGCCCATAGCTGGCGTAGATTTGAGTTTCTGGCCCATGGGGTACCAGCGATGCAACTAAGAGGCATCTCCCTCTTAATAAATTAGGTGCGTCTTACTCCAATGTACAGAGGATCAAGACTAGCATACAGAAACGCCAGTCTTATGTCCCCCAATGACATAGGACTAGCTTAGCTGAATGTAAAGATATGTTGCCTCATTCTAGTGAAAAATAGGTTTCATTCAAATACAAATGAGTAGTTACATGCACTGAGGCTGAGCCCAAGCAACTCCATGCACCCATCTCATCCTGCTTCTGTTGCTAGCCCTTCTCACCAATTCTTGATTGACAGAGCCTGTTTCCTACATAGTTATCTCATCAGGTTTTGTCAATCAAGAAGGAGAGTGAGGGGCTGTTAGAGGAAGCAGGTGGAGCAAGGGTGCATAGAGTGGTTTGGACCTGACCTGGGTGCAGTTCTGACTTCTTTGCAGTTTGCATATAGATTAAAATACTTTTTCTCCAGAATGATGCAATGGATCACTAAGTAAATGTATCATTACATTATACTGAGTTAGCCCTACAAGGCATTCTGGCAATGAATTTCCTTATTGACAGATTACCTTAAAGAGAAGAACATTATGTAGTGACACACGCTAATTTCAATGGTCTGTCACTCATGACCTAATATTAGGCGGTTGGCGAGAACATGCTGAATAATCATTACAGAGTGAGCCGAAGAAGAGTCATGCTTTTCCTTAGGAGAGTCACGGTTTAATCATGAACTGCTGCTCTGCCTCCCATGCACCTATGATTGAAGAAGAAGACTGTCACTGGTAGGATAGTGGCAGAGCAATAGTTCATTAAAAAAATGACTCTTCTCAGACAGCCGTGACTCTTCTCCAGCATGGGGTGAAATGTTAACATGGCAGGTTCTTCGCAACCACTTAGTAGTAGCTCATGAGTGACAGACTACTGAACTGATTGAGTCTGTCAGTATTCTATACTGTCCTTACAGTAGGTGTGCACAACCTGCGGCCCTCGATACCATTCTGTGCGGCCCCCAATTATCTGGTAACAGACATGTCTGTGTCTTGTGGCTGCTAACATGGATCTTTCTTGTATTCTCCCATTAGATGGGAGTACTAGGTATATAAGTGTAACTAGCCATTTATGGTATATACTGTATGTACAATATGCAATAAATATAGTATTCAAGTTGGTAATACCCATTTAAGTTTTTTTTCCAGCCCTTGGAATTAGTTCAGGCCATAAAATGTTGCGCACCCCTGCCTTACTGTATACTCCTGTCCACACAACTGTTAACTGCATGGTTTTCCTCTTGATGTATCCCATTTTAATTATGAATTGTAACAATGTACTATTCTTTATCATATATAATAAATATATTACAAGTACCACAGATTTGATATTTTATCATTTTTACATTTTTAGGCAGCATGATGGCCAGGCTCGGACTGGCCCACAGGGGTACAGATGAATCCCCCGGTGGGCCCCTGAGCAAGATGGGCCCCTAGTCTCCCACCCCCTGCACAAGTTGCACATAACACTGTAGACTTACTGCACTACTTACATATATTCAATGTACAGCACCACAACCAGCCTATGTTCATATAAAAAACTTGATAGATTATTAAATAAACTCCCCAGTTTATTAATATAGACACGATCAGAGCTGAGATGACTTCTAGGTATAGAAGAAAGCTATCAGTGTCCTCTTCTACCTAGGACCTACCTTCTCAAAGTCGCTGCAGGGACCCCAATATTCAATCAACTGGTAGCTTCTTTCTGCTGTGTGAACAGGTAATAATCGAATGTATCCATACAGTGGGCCCCCAAAATAAATTTTACTGGTGGGCCCTAGGCAACCCAGTCCGACACTGATGATGGCTCAGTCATAAGCATAGACACATTGCAGGAGTCCCAAGTAATCCTTTGGGAACAGCATTTACATGAAGTATGTACAGTCGTGGCCAAAAGTTTAGAGAATTACATAAATATTGGAAATTGGAAAAGTTGCTGCTTAAGTTTTTATAATAGCAATTTGCACATACTCCAGAATGTTATGAAGAGTGATCAGATGAATTGCATAGTCCTTCTTTGCCATGAAAATTAACTTAATCCCAAAAAACCTTTCCACTTCATTTCATTGCTGTCATTAAAGGACCTGCTGAGATCATTTCAGTAATCGTCTTGTTAACTCAGGTGAGAATGTTGACGAGCACAAGGCTGAAGATCATTATGTCAGGCTGATTGGGTTAAAATGGCAGACTTGACCTGTTAAAAGGAGGGTGATGCTTGAAATCATTGTTCTTCCATTGTTAACCATGGTGACCTGCAAAGAAACGTGTGCAGCCATCATTGCATTGCATAAAAATGGCTTCACAGGCAAGGATATTGTGGCTACTAAGATTGCACCTCAATCAACAATTTATAGGATCATCAAGAACTTCAAGGAAAGAGGTTCAATTCTTGTTAAGAAGGCTTCAGGGCGGGATCGGAGTGCCACCAGTGCAGAGCTTGCTCAGGAATGGCAGCAGGCAGGTGTGAGTGCATCTGCACGCACAGTGAGGCGAAGACTTTTGGAAGATGACCTGGTGTCAAGAAGGGCAGCAAAGAAGCCACTTCTCTCCAAAAAAAACATCAGGGACAGATTGATCTTCTGCAGAAAATATGGTGAATGGACTGCTGAGGACTGGGGCAAAGTCATATTCTCCGATGAAGCCTCTTTGCGATTGTTTGGGGCATCAGGAAAAAGGCTTGTCCGGAGAAGAAAAGGTGAGCGCTACCATCAGTCCTGTGTCATGCCAACAGTAAAGCATCCTGAGACCATTCATGTGTGGGGTTGCTTCTCATCCAAGGGAGTGGGCTCACTCACAATTTTGCCCAAAAACACAGCCATAAATAAAGAATGGTACCAAAACACCCTTCCATCAGCAACTTCTTCCAACAATCCAGCAACAGTTTGGTGAAGAACAATGCATTTTCCAGCACGATGGAGCACCGTGCCATAAGGCAAAAGTGATAACTAAGTGGCTCGAGGACCAAAACGTTGGCATTTTTGGTCCATGGCCTGGAAACTCCCCAGATCTTAATCCCATTGAGAACTTGTGGTCAATCCTCAAGAGGCGGATGAACAAACAAAAACCCACTAATTCTGACAAACTCCAAGAAGTGATTATGAAAGAATGGGTTGCCATCAGTCAGGAATTGGCCCAGAAGTTGATTGAGAGCATGCCCAGTCGAATTGCAGAGGTCCTGAAAAAGAAGGGCCAACACTGCAAATACTGACTCTTTGCATAAATGTCATGTAATTGTCGATAAAAGCCTTTGAAACGTATGAAGTGCGTGTAATTATATTTCACTACATCACAGAAACAACTGAAACAAAGATCTAAAAGCAGTGTAGCAGCAAACTTTGTGAAAACTAATATGTGTGTCATTCTCAAAACTTTTGGCCACGACTGTATGTTCACCCTATAGTTACATGGTAGAGATGAGTGAATTTATGAAAAGTTCGATTCGGCTGATTCACCAAATTTTATGGAGCGCGATTTTTTGTAAGTAGTGTGTGCAACCACAGGGATCTGCGATAGCGCCGCCCCAGTCATTATACCCCTGAGATGCCGCGTTCATACATAATCATGGCATCTGAGTGTAAAAACAGTGTAAAATTAACATTTAAAAAATGTTTTACTCAAACTTACCGCCTCCATTTGCTAGCGACGGGCTGGCCGCTGCCATCTTGATTGAAGATCTAGAGCGAAATCTCGAGTGGCACGAGAGTACGTCATCATGCCGGGCGGTGTGGTGACGTTACATGTCACCACGCACGGAATTTCGGCTGAGATCTTCAATCAAGATGGCGGCTGGTGGCCTGTCACAAGCAAATGGAGGAGCTAAGTATGAATTATTTTGTTTTTTACACAATTTCAGGTTAAATCGATTCGCTAACACGAAGCACAAGGAAATTCGGTTTCAAGGCGAATCAAATTTATCTTGAAATTCAGATCGAATTCCACTTGTGGTATTCGATTCGCTCATTTCTATTACATGGGTTTACTCTGGTACCATGATTTCCTCTTTCACTTGGATTTCCTTTGCATTTAGCCTCAGTATGTATATAGCAGGGGTTTGATCCAGCTGGCTACAGTTGATATTTATGGTAGAGCAGGAAGCTATAGACTCCTTGACACTTTCTAGGCTGCAGGCTGCTTTAGGCCTGCAACCTGGAAGATTAGGGAACAACACTCAGCAAGTCAAATTCATGGCACAGGCGGTGCAACGGCATCACCATATGGCTGACTACAGAGGCTGGGGGAAATGTAGGTGGTACACTCATCTGGGGACTGGCATAAAGTGAGTACATTAGTGGGGACACTAGAATTTGTAAGGGGGCACTACAAACTAGACTGGCAGTGATCACTATGAACTTGTAACATAGTAACATAGTATATAAGGCCGAAAAAAAGACATTTGTCCATCCAGTTCGGTCTGTTATCCTGCAGTTGATCCAGAGGAAGCAAAAAAAAAAACTAGCCAATTTTCACCACTTAAGGGGGAAAAAATTCCTTCCCGACTCCAATCAGGCCATCAGAATAACTCCCTGGATCAACGACCCCTCTCTAGTAGCTATAGCCTGTAATATTATTACGCTCCAGAAATACGTCCAGGCCCCTCTTGAATTCCTTTATTGTACTCACCATCACCACCTCCTCAGGCAGAGAGTTCCATAGTCTCACTGCTCTTACCGTAAAGAATCCTCTTCTATGTTTGTGTACAAACCTTCTTTCCTCCAGACGCAGAGGATGTCCCCTCATCACAGTCACAGTCCTAAGGATAAATAGCTGATGGGATAGATCTCTGTACTGACCCCTGATATATTTATACATAGTAATTAGATCTCCCCTCAGTCGTCTTTATTTCTAAAGGTAATAACCCTAATGTTGATAATCTTTCAGGGTATTGTAGTTGGCCCATTCCAATTATTACTTCAATTGCCCTCCTCTGAACCCTCTCCAGCTCTGCTATGTCTGCCTTGTTCACAGGAGCCCAGAACTGTACACAGTACTCCATGTGTGGTCTGACTAGTGATTTGTAAAGTAGTAGAACTATGTTCTCATCATGGGCATCTATGCCCCTTTTGATGCAACCCATTATCTTATTGGCCTTGGCAGCAGCTGCCTGACACTGGTTTTTACTGCTTAGTCTGCTGTTTATTAAAATTCGTAGGTCCTTTTTTATGTCAGTGTTACCGAGTGTTTTAGGCTACTTTCACACTTGCGTTCAGAGTGGATCCGTCTGAGACGGCTCCGTCTGCATTATATTGTTAAAAAATTTCTAAGTGTGAAAGTAGCCTCAGACGGATCCGTCCAGACTTTACATTGAAAGTCAATGGGGGACGGATCCGTTTGAAAATTGAGCCATAGTGTGTCATATTCAAACGGATCCGTCCCCATTGACTTACATTGTAAGTCTGGACGGATCCGCTTGCCTCCGCACGGCCAGGCGGACTCCCGAACGCTGCAAGCAGCGTTCAGGTGTCCACCTGCTGAGCGGAGCGAAGGCTGAACGCTGCCAGACTGATGCATTCTGAGCGGATCCGCATCCACTCAGAATGCATTAGGGCTGGACGGATGTGTTCGGGGCCGCTTGTGAGCCTCTTCAAACGGAGCTCACAAGCGGACACCCGAACGCTAGTGTGAAAGTAGCCTTAGCATTTAGTATGTACGAGTGATTTGCATTATTCCTTCCCATGTGCATAACCTCATCTGCCACTTCTCTGCCCAAGCCTCTAATCTATCCAGATCTATCTGTAGCAGTATACTGTCCTCTTCAGTGTTAATTACTTTACACAGTTTAGTGTCATCTGCAAAAAATTATATTTTACTGTTCCAGCCTTCTACCAGATCATTAATAAATATATTAAAGAGAATAGGGCCCAATACTGACCCCTGAGGTACTCCGCTAGTGACAGTGACCCAATCTGAGTGTGTAACATTAATAACCACCCTTTGTTTTGTATTATTGAGCCAGTTACTTACCCACATACAGACGTTTTCTCCCAGTCCAAGCATTTTTATTTTATATACTAACCTTTTATGTGGTACAGTGTCAAATGCTTTGGAGAAGTCCAGATATACGACATCCATGGATTCACCACTGTCAAGTCTAGAACCTACCTCCTCATAGAAACTTAATAAATTAGTTTGACATGACCGATCCCTCGTGAAGCCATGCTGATATGATATTTGCTTGTTTTCACTGAGATCCTCCAAGATAGCATCTCTTAGAAAACCTTCAAACAGTTTACCCACAACAGATGTTAAACTTACCAGCCTATAGTTTCCGGGGTCTGTTTTTGCACCCTTTTTGAATATTGGCACCACATTTGCTATGCGCCAATCCTGTGGAACACACTCCCTGTCAGTATAAAGTATGTAAATATCAGAAATAAGGGTCTGGCTATGACATTACTTCATTTTCTTAGGATACGGGGGTGTATGCCATCTGGTCCTGGAAATTTGTCTATTTTAATATTTTTAAGTCGCTGTTGTACTACTTCCTGGGTCAGACAGGGCACTGTGAATGGGGACAGTTTATTTTCCTCAGTGAATACAGTGAAGAAGAAATATTTTATAGCTGTGCTTTCTCCTCATCGCTCTCTGCAACTTCCCCCTCATTGCTCTGTAGAGGGCCGACACCTTCAGATTTATACTTTTTACCATTTATATAATTGAAGAACATTTTAGGGTTAGTTTTGCTCTCTTTGGCAATTAATCTCTCAGTCTCTAGTTTGGCGGCTTTTATTTGTTTTTTTTCATATTCTATTTTTTTCCTTATAGTTTTTCATTGCTTCCTTGCTATGCTCCTGTTTTATTTATTTAAATGCTTTCTTTTTGTAATTTATTGCTTTCTTTACAGTTCTATTTATCCACATTGGTTTCTTCTTGTTCTTTAACCCTTTATTCCTATAAGGTTTGTACCTCTCACAATTAGATTTTAGGATGCTTTTTTAAAATATCCCATTTTGTGGCAGTATTTATATTTTTGAGGACTTTGCCCCAGTTAGTTAGGCCTATGGCCTCTCTTAGTTGGCTAAATTTAGCTTTTTTGAAGTTTGGTATTTTTGTTCCTCCCTGTAGAAACACTCGTTTGAAAGATAATTGTAAGGTTATTACTTTATGGTCACTATTTACCAGGTTTCCCCCAACCTGCCCATCTGTTGTTCTGTCAGGTCTATTGGTTAATACTAAGTCCAGTATGGCCTCTAATCGGGTTCTGAACCAGTTGGGAAAGTTAATTGTCTTTAGTTATTGCCAAGAACCTGTTTCCTTTATGAGATGCACAGCTTTTAGTTTCCCAGTCTATATCTGGGTAGTTAAAGTCCCTCATAATAAATAAGATTTTCTGTGGACTCTCGTATATTAGGTGGTTTATTATAAACTCCTAGTAATAATTTATTATTATTTTTGCCTCCATGTATTTCTACCCACAGTGACTCCACATCTTCATGTCCCTCACTTATATCTTCTCGGACTGTGGGCTTTAGACAAGACTTTACATAAAGGCAGACCCCTCCCCCTCTCCGGTTTTGACGATCCTTTCTAAACAGACTGTAACCTTGTACATTAACTGCTCATTCATAGTTATCATCCAGCCATGTCTCAGTTATTCCCACTATGTCATAGTCCTCCTCACACATCACTTATTCCAGTTCACCAGTTTTATTAGTCAGGCTTCTGGCATTAGTATGCATACAATTAAGAGGTTTATGTATATTTTGTACCCTACACCTTTCCTTCTGAACTGTTCTAGTCCCTCCTTCCATTCTTCCCCCAGTCCCCCTACCTTGCCCCGGTCTCTATCTGCACTATCTTCCCATCCTATAAAGTAATTTCCCTCCCCCCAGTCCCTAGTTTAAACACTCCTCCAACCTTCTAGCCATCTTCTCCCCCAACACAGCTGCCTTTTCCCCATTGAGGTGCAGCCCATCCCTACGATAGAGCCTGTAGCTGACAGAGAAGTTGGCCCAGTTCTCCAGGAACCCAAATCCCTCCTTCCTACACCAGTTCTTGAGCCACTTGTTAACCTCCCTAATCTCCCGCTGCCTTTCTTGTGTGGCCCTTGTTACAGATAGTATTTCGGAAAACACTACCTTTGAGGTCCTGACCCTAAGCTTTTGACCTAAATCCCTAAAATCATTTTTAAGGACTCTCCACCTTCCTCTAACTTTGTCATTGGTTCCTATATGGACCATGACCACTGGATCTTCTCCAGCCCCTCCCAGTAATCTGTTAACCCGATCCGCAATGTGTCGAACTCTAGCGCCAGGAAGACCACACATTGTTCGGCGATCACAGTCATTGTGACAGATTGCCCTTTCTGTACCCCTAATAATAGAGTCTCCCACTATCAGCACCTGTCTGGCCTGCCCTGCTCTCCTGGTGATGACATTCCCCTGACTGGCAGAGGAAGTGTCCAGCTGCACAGTGCTGTCCCTAGACAGACATACCCCTCATCTGCCAGCCGTGAAAACTTGATGGAGTGTGACAGATCAGAGCTAGCCTCCCTGGAACTCTTCCCTCTACCCCGCTTTCTGTTACCCAGCTAGCTACCTCTCTTTCCTCCTCCTTGCTTTCACCCTCCCCTCATCTACCCTATAGAGTGCTTGCTCAGTGAGCAGCAAACTCTTTTCCAAATTGTTAACACCTCTCAGTGTGAGGGAGCAATATAAACTTGTTAGAAAGGAGTGGGCACTATGAACTAGTGGAGGTGCACTATAAATATGAGGGGGCACTCTAAACGAGAGGGAGCACTCTAAACATGAGAGGGCATTGTATGCTGGTGAGGGGACATAATAACTGATGAGGGGGCACAAAAATGTGATACAGCACTATGAGCTTGTGAAGGAATACTAAATTTATGAGGTGGCATAGTTAACTATTGGCAGCACAGAAATGGGAATTTTTATCATGTGGGAGCACAATGGGGGCAGACAGGAGGTATTGTTTATAATAATATTCTATTGCTGCCCCCCAAAAAGTAATAGACACCTTTTATTATTTCCCAAGGGTACAACGAGGGCATTATTCCTTTGTAGGAGGCAATATTTCAAATTGATGGCACAAAGATGTACACTATTACTGTGGAGGGGCATAAGGTGGGCATTGTTACTGTTTGTGTAGTTTGCACAAAGGTACAATTCTGTTAAAACTAAGAACCAAAGATGACTATGTTACAAACTCTGCAGACACAAGTGTGGAATAGGTCATGTGGTCTGGGCAGAATGGTAAAGACAGGAAACGTGAAGGATTCCAATCAGAGGAGTCACCTGTAAGTCATTGGGGGAGATTTATCAAACTGGTGTAAAGTAGAACTAAAGTTGCTGTCAACACGACTTTCTTTTCCATCCTGCATAACGGAAAACAGACGGATCCGTTATGCTTGCCCATAGACATTTATTATGATGGATCAAAACGGAATGCCTCTAAAGGTTTCCGTTTTGAATTCCGCTATTTTCCATTATAACCAAGTTGTAACCGAAAGCAATAACAGAATTCATAACGCTGATGTGAATCTGCCCTAAGCCAGTTCTACTTTATACCAGTTTGATAAATCTCTCACATTGTATTTAATTTCACTATAATCACGTATATAGTACAGTCTGCAGAGTGCCTGGGTAAAACTAACATCCACTGCTATATGGTGATTGTATGATGATAATTCTGTGTTTTGTGTAGCGGTTTTTATCCAGTGACACTGGTGAATTATGAGTCACTATGTGATGGTAAAGGAATAATGGTCATGGTGTAACAGTACTGTGCCTTGTACAGTTATATCATTAGTAATATTGGCCTTTGCATGGTACATTTTGATTAATAACAGTATGGATATAATATTTAGTCATTGGTCTTGGTCTGTGACATAATTGGTCTGTGACATAATTGGTAACATTTGTCTTTTTACAGCTATTTTGTACTTAGTAGCAGCATGGTGGTATTATTTGGTCTTGGTATAGTGATATTATTGATAATATCAGTCTTTGTACAGTGGTATTTATTCAGTAACAATATGGTGGAATTATTTATTAATTATGTGGTGGTAATGGTCACAGTGTAACAGTAATGTGTATAGTTAGTAGTATTAGGGTACATGCACATGTTCTGGATTCATGTGTGGAGAATCCGCACTGAAATCCGCAGGTGTTCACAAGCAAATCTGTGCAGTCAGTCCACATCAATTGGTGCGGATTTGCATGCGGATTTGGTGCAGATTTTCCGTACGCAATCCCGATTGTGTGCATTTAGCCTTATAGGTGCATGGTGTGTTTTGTTCAATAAATGTATGGGGGGGGATATTTAATCACTGTATAGTGGTATTATTTGGTCCTGGTATAGTGATATCATTGGTAATATTGGTCTTTGTACAGTTATTTTGTATTTGGTAACAGTATTGTGGTATTATTTATTTACTCTGTAGTGGTCTCGATAAGGCAGCATTATTTGGGCTTTGTAAAGTGGTATCATTGGTAATATTGGTCTTTGTATAGTGAATTTTGTTAAGCAAGAGTATGGTGGTAATCTCTAATCACTCTATGGTACTATTGGGTCATTGTATAATTTGATGATGATATATGTTTTATACATTATTTCTTTGTGTGAATGGGGGACATATGCTTTGAGGTTTGTTCCCCTGATCTTTAGAAATCCAGCAATGTCTCCTTTTCAATTCACTGAATGTGAATGTAATTGTTAGAACAATATTTCAGCATTTTTATTTTGCCTAGGCCCCTAGGGCCAGAATTTGTCTATAATCAACCCTGCCAAGAAAAAGGAGTGATGGTTACATCGTGGGGGGATGGAGGGGGGTATGTAGTTTATTGCCCTGGTAAGGAACCTGAATTTGAATTCCACCCCTGTCTAATAGAAGTGATATTGTAAGCCTCTATAAGTGCAGGGACTGATGTGTGATTGCATTCTGTATACAGAGCTGCACAATATGCTGGCCTGTAACAAATGTACACATTACATGGGTTCCCTTTACTGCATACTTACTTTAACATTTCTAACAGGCAGAAGTTCTTCTTCCATCTCAGGTTCCTTGGGAGGTTCATGTACCACATGTTGATTTCTTGGAGCTTTACTAATATTTTTGTGACTTGTGAGCTCAAAACATATGTGTTCATGTCACATTTGCTTTACAGGGAAATGATCACATGGCAAACGCTTGCAACACAATGCATGTTACTTTGAATGTAATGGATAGTGCATATTATTCTAAAATGTAAAAACGACTCCAAGAAACTGGTCCAGAAACGTGTCTCATAAAAAACAGATTCAACTCCTGTCAACAGATTTCACTGTATAGGAGTGGAATATATTTAATGCCACTGACCTATGCTACATCCACTCCATGGAAAAAATGACTGCATGTTAAAGCCGTGTAGAAAGACCCATATTTTTGCCTCTACCCAATAAATTCTTCAACTCCCAATTAGCTGAAGGAGTTAAACACTGAGCAGGTACAGATCCTGTGGCAATTACAAATCTCCCTGAAATAAAAGCCAGAAACAGGAAGCCAAAAAACAGGTCCCTAAGGCAGGCATCTGTCTTAAATGATATCATTTGTCAAATTTCCAGCATCTTGTGGTTGCAAACACAAAAAGAAGTTCTGTGCTGTACTGAGGACATTACATTCTCATTAGCCAGAATGTTCCTGAAGTACATAACGCAGGATTTTCATTTAATAGGAAGCAGCTAAAGCGCCTTCTGCTTGGTTGTAGTTGATACAAATGGTAAAAGAAAGGGTTGTCTATAGAACGAGTGCTGTCCTGGTTCTGGTCTGGTCAGTCCTGTGAAAGACTAGCAGGCGCGTTTTACATTTTCTCCATCACTGAGGCTCATTGCATGCAGCGTCTTGTGCTTTCATTACACATACAACTTCTTTGTGGCTCACACGCCACCTGCACACATAAGTACGTTTTCAGCACTGATAGGCACCTACCTATAGCCTTTATGTGAACGGCAAACACTGAATGCATCGCTTCCACATTGAAATGCACAGTTTTGCACTTTTTTGAAAAGCAAATGAACCCCAAATGTTGTTTTTCGGCTTCTCATTGTTAAGGCATGTCTTGATTAATTGCAGCAATTTATCAGGTTATGGACAAGTGCAACATGAAAGACTGAGTCACAATGAAAGTGGCCTGTGAGTGACCCCTGTCCTGGGTGAGAGAAGAGGTCACACAATACAGAACAGCTTATCCATTTAGGTTCTTAGTCCATTAGGACTGTGCTAAAGCCTCCAAAACACAAGTGACTGCTTACAATGTGGAACAAAATGAAACCCGAAATCTAGTCGTTGCCTACTGCAGCATTCTGCTTTGCCTCAGAAGTAAATGACCATCTTGTCCATCAAATCCAAGACTCCCAATGTCAGTCAACCTCGGTGATTTGATGAAGACATTCATCTTTATTGTTTGCTGAGACATTGCTTAAAGGATCATATTTTGCCCTTCTCTGGAGCTCGCCTCCCAATATATTGTAGCTGGAGGGATTTACCAGTTAAATGTTAGCGTTTTATCTTTATTACGGACCCATTAAAATGAAAGGATCCATGACTTCGTTCAGTTCACAGGAAGCAATTTAAGTGGTAATATACATACGGATAAAAAGTCTTTGCAAAGAATTCCACTGTTTCGATTTGCATAGAGAACAGCAAAATGTTTAAGACATGCCTCATGTTACCATGGAATAATGTCTTTTATTTGACTGTATGTTAACATTTTATTGCTAGTTTATGCTTTAGGAATGTATATTGATACTTTCGCAAATAGCAATATATACAGTGTATATATAGTACTATATATTTGTATTTACTCATATTTGTGTGTTTCAATGTTTTTATTGAATTTTTCAAAATAAGTAACAAAACAAGATAACATATTCCTGGACTAGGTTGCCACAATATAAACATCGTACAGTAACCTAATATACTGATACGATAGGACCTTCTTATATTTGTGAAGTAAACCTTCCAAGTGGTCACATCTTACAGGCTTAAGTCATGTAAATGATGTGTGCCGTCAAAAGTGGAGGAGGCCAGGAAAAGAAAACGAAAGGAAAATTACAACAAAAAGAAAGGAAAAAGGAACAAAAGGGAAAAGGCATTTATGTCTTTGTATACAAAATGTGCATTTCCTATGATAGAAAAAGTGAGTGAGGGGCCTAAGCAGTCCCTCATAGTGTGTGGGCTAGTTTATAGATGGGATGGAAATCAAGAAACCAGAGGATCCCCAGCAAAAGGTGTTCTTGAAATCAGGTTGTGAGTGGGAAGCATTCCTTAAGATTATTCTGTATGTGGAAGGGAAGGATTGCAATAAAGCTTTCCCAAACTTTGAAAAACTTCTCTGTGAATTTCTCCTTTCTGAAAGATGTGTGGGGTGGGTGGGGGTCCTTAGCATAAGGAGACTTATAGGCCATACATGCTTCTCTGGTATTCTGGGAAGAAAGGGACGCAAATGACTAAGGCACTCTCTCCAAGTAGAGATGGTACCCACCAAATCCTGACTTAGGCCTCTCACTCAGTTAAACCAGTACTCTCTGCTCTGCACTGATGAGGGGCAATCACCCTGAAACAGCTGCCTGCAGATGAGGTGCTGGCTTATTTAATATCCGAGTCATGTCTCAAGGCCTAGTTACAGGAAAGCTGCCTTACATCTGGTGGCATTAGAGGCAGAACTTGTTAAGAGCTCATTTGCATCTCTTCCTTCCAGAATTCCAGAGGAGCATGTATGGTCTTCTTACGCCGACTAAAGCGCTCTACCCCCCAAAAATGTTCTTTTCACTTCACACATGCTTGCCAGTTTGTGTTGGTTTATCACATAAAATCCTGATTAAATACATTTAGGTTGTGGGTGCAACATAAAGAAATGTGGAAAAGTATGAATACTTTTTCACAGCACTGTAGCTATGAGATTGTAAACATTGAAAGAATGTTATGTGACAAAGAAATTCTTAGTCTTATGCACCCAACCATTTTGAAAGTGGAGTCAGGATTATCAATTACGGTAAGTAACAGAGAGTGGCTGGGGTGCAGAGTTCTGTTGCAATGTATTCTTTGCCACGCCCACCAGGTCCTACATTGATCTGGGATTTTTCCACAGGGGAGATGTAACAATTTAGGCTACTTTCACACTTGCGGCAGAGTGATCCAGCAATCTGCATGCAAAAGGAAAGCATTTCCAGACAGATCCAGATGCGGATCCGTCTTACAAATGCATTGCAAGAACGGATCCGTCTCTCTGGATGTCATCCAGAAAAACGGATCCGTTATATTTTAACATTTTTACCGACATTGCAGTATTTTTTAACTAATCCAGAATTTTGGACTGAGATTTTCTCCATTCAAAATGCCGTTCAGTGACTGAACTGAAGACATCCTGATGCATCCTGAACAGATTGCTCCCCATTCAGAATGCATGGGGATAAAACTGATCAGTATTAAGCCCCTAGAACGGAACTCAGTGCCGCAATGTACGAACACCAACCGTGGGGAAGCAGCATAGGATCGTGGACCCATTCACTTTAATGGGTCCGCGATCCGCCCATTCCGCAAAAAGATAGGACATGTTCTATATTTTTGCGGAACGGAAGTAGGGTTCCGTTCCGTGCTTCCGTTCCGCATCTCCAGATTTGCGGACCCATTCAAGTGATCCGCAATACGGCCACGGAGCGCACACGTTAGTGTGAAAGAGGCCTTAGAGATACTATCATCACTTTATGTCCCAGTGCAGCTCACAGTCTAAGGTCCCTATCAGTATGTCTTTGGAGTGTGGGAGGAAACTCACAAAAACACAGAAAGAACATACAAACACCATGCAGATATGGTTGGATTTTGAACCTAGGACCCCAGCACTGCTAACCACTGAGCCATCATATATCTATATAAATATATATATATATATATATATATATATAAACATCTATCTAGCTATCTATCTATATATAGTGTGTATAGATATATTTATGGAGTGTTAAAATACTAACCTTTAAAAAATATGGTCATCGTGCCCAAAAAATGGGCACTGTGATTACCAAATATATTACTTCTAAATAGGTAGAAAAATAGTGCTTCCCCCTGAACAGTACCTAACAGAAGACAAACAAGCATACATACTGTATATTGGAGTTGACCTATATACTTGTGAAAATGTGACTAACATGTATGATCTGAGCTGTTGTCTCACATTTCCCTTTTTTCCTTCCTTCTTGGCAGGCAACCACAACTACAGCTAGCACTTTACTATGTTGAAACTGTATCACAAGTTGCTGTATGTAAAACAGTTAACCCTGTAGTGCTACATGATTTCAAATGTACACCAAACAATGAAAGTGTAGAATATTTGATACATATTTGTACCATGGGCAGCATGGTGGCTCAGTGGTTAGCACTGGTTCGCTGCAGTCCTAGGTTTGAATCTGACCAAGGACAACATCTGCATGGAGTTTGTATGTTCTCCTCGTGTTTCCTCCAGGTACTCCGGTTTCCTCCCACACTCCAAAGACATACTGATAGGGACCTTAGATTGTGAGCCCCATTGGGGACAGCTTGAAGCTAATGTCTGTAAAGCACTGCGGAATATAGTAACGCTATATAAGTGCATTAACTACATTTCAGATGTCATCTATAGCAGATTATTCAGACTGATGTGAGCGAGTCATTTTGCATCCATTCAATATAGCTATGGTTATATTTAAAAACTTTTTGGGTGTCTGCACATGTTGCCGATTTGTATACAAAAAATCACAAAAACATATACATTTGCATTATTTATCTTGGTTTTGGTGCATTTCTCTGCAGTTTTTATGCAGATTTTGTTGAGCATATTCGTGTGGACCTTCTTTGAAAACTCAATAGAAGTCTATTGGGAAAACCACTGTACAGAAGGTGCGGAATCGCACAAACAATTGAACTGCTGTGGTTTTTAAAATCTGCACAACAAAAGGAAAAAGTAAAGTGTAAGTGAGATTTGTCAAATCTTATATACTTTGCTGTTACTGTATTATGCTGCGTTTTTTTTGTGCAAAATTCTCAGTGGAATAACCGAACATAATCTACAATGTGTGCAGATTCTCTTAAAGAGGTTGTGCAGTGCTACAATATTAATGACCAATTCTCAGCATAGGCTATCAATATCAGATTGGAGAGTTTCCGACTCTCAGCAGCCACACTGATCACTAATGATCATGCGAGCACTGCTTGCGTGTCGTCTCCTTTGAAGTGGTGCTGCAGTGTAATTACAATACATTCACTTAAAGGGGACGTGTAATCACACTGTGCCGCCTCTACAAAGGAGACAACGCTTAGGTAATTATGAAAAGGAAGCAGCTCTCGAATGAGCACCACTACCTCTTTAAACAGCTGACCTGTAGGGCGCTGAGAGTTTGACCCTCACCGATCAGATACTGATGACCTACCCTATTGTAGCACTGCACAACCTCTTTGAAAATGCAGCATACTTTGGTTCCTGGCCTATGAAAAAGAATAATTTCCGGTTACCTGTATAGCACCACCATATTCCCAGTTTTGTAGAGACCATTATCATTTGCATCAGTCCCTTAACTGGTGTCACAATGCAATTTCCTTCCCCAAAATATACAGACTTGGGCCGTATTCATAGATTATTTGAAAGTGTATAGCTGTTTTGTTTGAGTGTGGAAGGAAGCCAATTGATACCCATTAGCATTAGTTTTTAATTAGTTAAATCCCCCCTCCAAATAAGTTTTTTTTTGTCTGTTTCATTACACGGATTTTCCCATGAAAAATATATTATCATTTTCAAACCAGCCTCTGAATCTGAATACTTTTTGTATCTGTGTGTAGTTAAAAATGTATTATAGCTACTGAATTGTTCAATGAAATCTATCTATATAGGTCCACCTGCTGTTTGCTCTTTTTCTAATTTTTCTGTCCTGCTCACTAAGATGGCCGCACATGCTCAGTTCCATCCTTAAACTTCTACCAGCTGCAACAAAAAGGACACACCCCTGAGAAAGGACCTACCCCCCTAAGCTTGATATAAATCTAGTATACCAATTGGAGCCATGAATGGGGAGATCTCTGGATCCATGTTAGGTACAAGACTGGTTCTAGCTTTGTTTAAAAGAGGATGTCATGTACTAGATGATGTATAATTTCCAGTTTGGACATTCATGGGATAACCCCTTTAAAGTCAGGCATGTTGATGATTAGCAATCAGATAGTAAGGCAAATGTTATACTTTACCTAAGTTGCCCGATTCATTATTAAAAGGCATTGTCCAGAATTAAAACAACTTACTGATTAGTGTTGGTCGAGCACCATAGTGTTCGGGTGCTCGGGCCGAACACATCGGGATGCTCGGGTGCTCTATAGAGCACTGCTCTGAAGAGGGGAGGGTGTCTGGTTCACAGGAAAAGGTCAGAAATTGATGGAAACACCACCGAAATGGTTCGGGAACAGCATAGGGAGGATGTCTGGATGCATCTTGGACTCCCAGGTTGCTGCTGGGAACCATGTTGTCCGAGTAGTACACCACTTTTACAGACTGACGATAATAAGCACAAAACCGAAGATAAAATCGATTTTAGAGGAAAAATTGTTAGGAAACATTCTTTCCTATATATTTACTTGTATATAAAGTGCAAGTGCTGCCAAAAATTACAAGGAAGAGGCACTCCGATACAACCTGTATATCACATAAAGGAGGGCCTCATATTTTGGTACAATTGTTCAGATAGTGGGACTCCTACACTCATAAGGCCTATGTACTAAGTGAAAGGGCTGCCAAAAATGACAAGGAACCGACACTACAATACACCCTTTGTTACACGTAAAGGAGAGCATCATATGATTGATAAACATTTTGAGCAAGGGCCTGCTGATCTGATCATCTAAAACATTATGGGTGAGGGCCTGCTGCCGCTATAGTGACTCTAGGTAACATGGGCCCGATCGCACATCCCTGTGACGGCGACAATCCATTTGGATATCTGCCCTATCAACTTTCGATGTTATTTTCAGTGCGAACCACGGTGCCCATGAGTAATGGGGAATCAGGGTTTGATTCCGGAGAGGGAGCATGAGAAACAGCTACGGCTAACACTTCCAAGCAAGGCAGCATGCTCGCAAATTACCTATTAGGTATAATAAGGTGAGGGCCTGCAGGTGAGCTGACCCTCAAAAAGACTGTAGATGAAGGCCTGCAAGTAAGCTGACCCTCTAAAACATTATATGCAAGGGTCTGCAGGTGATCTGACCCTCTAAAAAATTATATGCGAGGGCCTGCTGCTGAGCTGACCCTCTAAAACATTATGGTTGAGGGCCTGCTGCTGAGCTGACCATTTAAAAAATTATGGGAGAGTGCCTGCTGCTTAGCTGATCATTGAAAAAATTTACAGTGTTCAAAGCAGGCCGAGTCGTCTGAATACTTCAGCTAGGAAGAATGGAATAGGACTCTGGTTCAATTTAGTTGGTTTTCAGAACTGGGGCCATGATTAAGAGCGACGGCCGGGGACATCCGTATTGCGCCACTAAATGTGAAATTCTTGGACCGGCGCAATACGAACCATTGCAAAATCATTTGCCAAGAATGTTTTCATTAATCAAAAACGAAAGTCGGAGGTTCGAAGATGATCAGATACCATGGTAGTTCCGACTATAAACGATGACGACTGGCAATTCGGTGGCGTTATTCCCATGACCCCCCAAACAGCTTCCGGGAAACCAAAGACTTTGGGTTCCGGGGGGAGTATGGTTGCAAAGCTGAAACTTAAAGGAATTGACAGAAGGGCACCGCCAGGAGTGGAGCCTGTGGCTTAATTTGACTCAACACTGGAAACCTCACCTGGCCCGGACACGAGAAGGATTGACAGATTGATAGCTCTATCTAGATTCTGTGGGTGGTGGTGCATGGACGTTCTTAGTTGGTGGAGCGATTTGACTGGTTAATTCCGATAATGAACGAGACTCCTCCGTGATAACTAGTTACGCGACCATCGGCGGTGAGGATTGTGTTGACCAGACTCTTGGATAGTGAGATTAAAAAATTATATGAGGGCCTGCAGGTGAGTTGACCCTGTAAAAGATTGTAGGTGAAGGCCTGCTGGTGAGCTGACCCTGTAAAAAATTATATGCGAGGGCCTGCTGGTAATCTGACCCTGTAAAACATTATATGTGAGGGCCTGCTGGTGAGCTGACCCTGTAAAACATTATATGTAGAGGCCTGCTGGTGAGCTTACCCTCTAAAAAATCATATGCGAGGGCCTGCAGGTGAGCTAACCCTGTAAAACATTGTAGATGAGGGCCTGCTGGTGAGCTGACCCTGTAAAAAACATTATATGCGAGGGCCTGCTGCTGAGATGACCCTCTAAAAAATGATATGCGAGGGCCTGCTGGTGAGCTGACCCTGTAAAACATTGTAGATGAGGGTCTGCTGGTGAGATGACCCTCTAAAAAATTATAAACGAAGGCCTGCATGTGAGCTGACCCTGTAAAACATATGCAAAGGGCATATATGCGAGGGCATTATATGCGACGAATAAGCATGTTGATATGATGGGAGAGGAGAAGGAGGATGAGAAAAGGAAGATTCAACCATATACCCTTGTGTGAGGAATATGGATTAATATTTACTGTCAGCCATGTCCTCACACCCCCCATTTGCTGACAGACAGAAGAGGTAGGGGGATTTCCCTGCTTCAAAGCCCCCAGCCCTGATTGTAATTTGATGCACCTCTTGGCATGATTCAGTGTACATGCAAAATAAGTTTCCACTCCCCCCCAGCCAACTGAGTGTCAGTTGGCCAGGAAGACACCCCTCAGGGGGTCCAGGCTTCAAGGAGAAGGTCACACCTCTGTGCACCAGTTTGGAGCCACCTGAATCTGCAGGAAAACCCCCTGCTGTGGGTATCTGCTCTTCCCCAGGATCAATGAGACTTCCCAGACATGTTGGCACCTACCGTTCATAAGGAATTATGAAACGCCTGGCCATCGTAGGCGCAAACCAGATACATATTTGTGTCCCGGTGGCCACGAGGTACGTTCCCATGGTCTTTGTTTGCTAGTACACAGTCGGGGTAGGGAGATACCCATATCTCCCCATAGAAACCACATAACGTTTTTGGTAAACCCTGTGATCATACCAGGTCTCGTGAGCTTGACGTGGTTGACGTCAGCGGGCACGAGGGGTGGTATTCATCACATATTGGTGGCAGCGGTGGGATCGAGATACTAGTGTGTGTGTGAGTGTGAGACCCATACTCCCAGACACTAAAGACGACCAGCAGTAGCTCTTGCTGCTGGAGTCTTAAGATCAGCTCAACACTAGACAGTCTGAGTGCAGATACAATAAGGTGTGTGTGCATCAGGTTGCAGTCGGTGTCAGTGACCATCCGTTGCAATGACGGCCAGTATCACAAGGAGCAAATCGAAGATGGCCAATGCTTTAATTGGGGGCGGAGAGGAGGTGGAAGGCGAGGGGGAGCACAGCCAAAGCTCCCCAAGGAGCCAGTCGCCAGAAGTGAGGTCCGCGGTGGGCCTCACTCCACCTGCCCATCCCCCCAGCCAAGCTGGCTCAGCTGCTCTCCTACAAGCTGCCATGGACCGTCTCCAGGCTGGAGCCCAGGCAGCCTCTGAGCTCCTACTGGCGGCTGCAGAGCGTCGCAAGCAAGCAGAGGCTGCAGAGCATCGTGAGCAAGCAGAGGCTGTGCTGGGTCACGGTCCAGCAGGGCTCACCGGAGGAGTGGCCTAGGGACCAGCAGTTAGTAGAACTGACAGGGGACGTGGCAGTCTCATCCATTCTGACCACGTCCCACCAGGGGTTTCAGAGCATGTGGCACGGCCTCCCTTGGATTCAGAACTCCAGAGGGCGGTCTGGGACCAAGGACGGTTGTGCCAGGAAACGGTCCAACAGGGCTCACCAGAGGCGTGGCCTAGGGACCGACAGTTTGTGGTATCCTATCCGTAGTGGGCGGAATTTCTGTGGGCTGTGCATGAGATTCCGGTAACCGGATGCCCAGGGGCCGCTAAGGCAGAGGCTTGGAGTGGAGACATAGCCACCCCTGGGGCATCGGTCGAGTGTGTCGTGCGCTTCCAGGAAAAAGTGCCGGCCTTGTCGCGGTTGGTGCATGACAGCATGGGGCAGGCCCAGACCGCCCAGAAGCAGGGGTACGACCAGTTAGCTTGTGAGAGGACCCATCACGTGGGTCAGCAAGCATGGATACTGGTTCCAGTACCTCCGGATAAGCTTCAGGCGGCCTGGGAGGGACCGTACCTCACGCACCAGCAGCTCAATGCCAGGAGGTACCTGGTCACCCTGGACCACGCCCCGGGAAGGCAGAAGGCACGGGAGGCATATGCCCTCCCAGAAGGCCACCCCTTCCGGGAAATGTTAGCAAACACGCATGGAAGGACTGCGTCCACCAAGATGCCCTTGGGCATGGAGTATGCCCCTGCCACTTCTAAGCGGATGGTCAAGCTGCTTAAGGGACTCGGGCAGATCTGCCAGGCAGGCTTGACCCTTACGCCAGGAAAGTGCCAGCTGGGGCATAAGTGAGGGGCCCCGGGCAGGCAGGGAAGCCTCGGAACTGGAACCTGGGAGAGGGGATGCCAGCTCATCCTGGATCACCCTCCGGGACAAGCACCAGGCAATGTCCTTCCTGGGCTCCACCGGGTACTATAGGGAGTTCGCACCCCACTATAGTAGCCTGGCGAGGCCCCTGACGGACCGCACCAGGAAGAAGCTGCCCTCCGCAGTCGATTTGACCAACGACTGCGAGACGGCCTTCCAGGCGCTGGAGCATGCCCTTTCTAGCTTCCCGGTACTACAGGCAGCTGACTGCACGCGGCTGTTTATAGTACCGTCTGATGCCAGCCATTGTGGCCTCAAGGTCAGGCTCAATCCAGGTGACTCCCTGGGTCAGGAACGAATGGGAGGTTGGTACGCGGGAGCCTGGCTCTCCGGCCGTACCACTTTGCTATTAACCACCAGGGAGGGGGTGTATGGCGCACGGGGGAGCACAGGAATGTGCTGCCCCCTGGCGCCCTCTAAAAGGGGGAGGTGTGAGGAATATGGATTAATATTTACTGTCAGCCATGTCCTCACACCCCCCATTTGCTGACAGACAGTAGAGGTAGGGAAATCCACAGGATTTCCCTGCTTCAAAGCCCCCAGCCCTGATTGTAATTTGATGCACCTCTTGGCATGATTCAGTGTACATGCAAAATAAGTTTCCACTCCCCCCCCCCAGCCAACTGAGTGTCAGTTGGCCAGGAAGACACCCCTCAGGGGGTCCAGGCTTCAAGGAGAAGGTCACACCTCTGTGCACCAGTTTGGAGCCACCTGAATCTGCAGGAAAACCCCCTGCTGTGGGTATCTGCTCTTCCCCAGGATCAATGAGACTTCCCAGACATGTTGGCGCCTACCGTTTATAAGGAATTATGAAACGCCTGGCCATCGTAGGCGCAAACCAGATACATATTTGTGTCCCGGTGGCCACAAGGTACGTTCCCATGGTCTTTGTTTGCTAGTACACAGTCGGGGTAGGGAGATACCCATATCTCCCCATAGAAACCACATAACGGTGCCAGGTTTGGGCTCTACTTGTAGCCGGAACCCAGGCAGGTCCATTAGTCCCAGAACCATCTCCCTGTGACCCTCTGGTCTGGAGCTATGAACCCTAAAGGGTTTTGTGGGTCATTTGCTGCCAGCCCAGAAGAGGGGGAGTTGACCTCTCCCTGAGGCAGGGAGGGGATGGGCCAGCTACAGGTTAAAAGTCTGGTGCCAGCAAGTAGGCGCGTCTTTTTCTGAAGAGGGGTCACATCCTACACATGTGTTTAGAGGGACCCAGGAAATAGCTGAGTTCATGGCCCTTCATGTGGACTGCAGCAAAAGAACATCTCAAAGAAACTTTCATTATACTCGGTAACTGACTTTCACACTGCTTAACCCTGTTGTAACCTGTAATCTGTAACCTCAGACCACTGTATATATTGTCTGTGTATATTGTGTCATATCTAGTGTGCTCTTACAGCGATTAAATCTATAATTTAATCTTGTGCTATCTTGTATCTCGATCACGAATCCCCATGTCCGTGTTTTGGCCTAGTTATAAGCTACCGCGGGTTGGTTTCTGACCCTATATAATCCCGTTAGCGGACCGGGCTTATATCAAACGAGAAACTGGTGGCAGTTACCCTGGCTGAGTGTGTGCTGTTTTCACTGCGGCAGTGAAAAGGCTCTCTCAGCTTGTTGCCTCTCTGTGCCCGCGTGGACAGGAGGTGTGTGTGTAAACTATACCAGCCTGACCTTACGTGCTCCTCTGGAGGGCGTAACTTCACGTTTTTGGTAAACCCTGTGATCATACCAGGTCTCGTGAGCTCGACGTGGTTGACGTCAGCGGGCACGAGGGGTGGTATTCATCACACCTTGTTTGAGGTGGAAGGGGTGCATGGGAATACAGTGTATTCAGTACATGATAAACAACACATTTAAAGTGCCTTTATGTTCATCAGCTTTCCTCTGGTGGAGTCGAGAAGTCATAGTCAATCCAGGCCTTGTTCATTTTTATAAGAGTCAACCTGTCAGCCTTTTCAGTTGATAGGTGAATACGCTTATCTGTTATAATGCCACCAGCAGCACTAAATACCCGCTCAGATAAAACGCTGGCGGCAGGGCAGGCCAGCACCTTCAAGGCGTACAGCGCCAGTTCGTGCCACGTGTCCAGCTTGGACACCCAGTAGTTGTAAGGCACTGAGGGATCACTGAGGACGCTGACACGGTCTGCTATGTACTCCTTCACCATCTCCCAAAAATTTTCCCTCCTTGTGACACTAGGCCGCGCATCAAGGTGAGGGTGCTGGTGGGGTGTCATAAAACTGTTCCAGGATTTGGAGAGTGTTGCCCTGCCTCTGTTGGAACTGCTGTCTGTTCCCCTTGTCTCCCCTCCTCGGTTGGCCAAGGAACTACGGACTCTGCCGCCAGCGTTGTCAGAAGGGCATTTTTGGAGCAATTTTTCAACAATGATCTTCTGGTATTGCACCGTTTTGCTCGTTCTCTCCACCAGAGGAATGAGAGATGAGAAGTTCACTTTGTAGCGGGGGTCGAGAAGGGTGAACAACCAGTAATCCCTGTTGTCTAAAATGCGTATACCGCGCAAGTGACGGGAAAGGCAGCCTAACATTAAGTCAGCCATCTGTGCCAGAGTACCAAGAGGCAAGACTCATCTATCGCCATCAGGAGAATCACTCTCAATCTCCTCATCTTCTTCTGCCCACCCACGCTAAACAGATGGAATTAAACTTCTATGGGTACTACCCCCTGTAGTGGAGGCAACCGTCTCCTTCTCTTCCTCTTCATCGTCCAATTCGCACTGAGAATATGAACTGAGTTTGGTCTGGCTATCACCCTGTGTAATGTCTTCCCCCAATACAACCTCTTCCACATGCAAAGCGTTGTCCTTAATTGTGAGCACCTTGACGCCTTGTAGATGGGCCCGACACAAGTTTGATCAAAATGTGCACTAAGAGCTTCCATTGATCCAAATAGTAGGTAGAGCACCACTTGAATTTAGAATGATCCCCATTTCTCAGCTTTACTGCTTATATGTGTGTGCAGCCATTATTTTTTTATTTATTATGTTTGCCTTATGGACGTGCACTCATGACTTTTATTATGAATAAGAATATGCCAGTCTAAATTTTCTTGTAATATTTATCTGAGGGTGGCGCCTCTTTTAGACTGAGCACATGCCCATCAGCCTGGGGCTTCTGAGCAAAGTACAAATGTAGCCGGTTCCTTCACTGCCCTGATAATGTGGACTTGGATAAGTCCAAGAGAGGCGGTATATTAGTGATAGGGACCCGTCCGCGGAAGCCACCTTGACGCCTGGTGGATGGGCCTGACACAAGTTTGATCAAAATGTGCGCTAAGAGCTTCCATTGATCCAAATAGTAGGCATAGTACCACTTGAATTTAGAATGATCCCCATTTCTCAGCTTTACTGCTTATATGTGTGTGCAGCCATTATTTTTTTATTTATTATACCCATGACTATGATTATGAATAAGAATATGCCAGTCTAAATTTTCTTGTAACATGAAGTCACCCAGGTGTGCCAGAGTACCAACAGGCAAGACTAAGCTATCGTAAGGTCTTCCTCCATTTCCACCTCTTCCACATGCAAAGCGTTGTCCTTAATTGTGAGCAGCGAGCGTTCTGAGAAGGCACAGAAATGGGATGGTTACGCTGATAATACCGTTATTGCTGCTCACCATCTGTGTTGATTCCTCAAAGTTTCTTAAAACTTCACAGAGGTCAGACATCCATGCCCATTCCTCGATTATGAAGAGCAGAAGCTGACTGGAAAGGCGACGACCATGTTGCAGCTGGTATTCCACTACTGCACTCTGCTGCTAACAAAGCCTGGCCAACATGTGGAACATGGAGTTCCAGCGCGTGCTCACATCGCACAACAGCCGGTAAGCTGGCAATTTCAAGCTCTGCTGCAGCGTTGACAGACCGGCTGAAGCTGTCGATGACTTGAAGAAAAGTGCACACACGTGGAGCACCTTCACTAGTAGCTCAGGCAAATTAAGGTAGGTTTTGAGAAACCGCTGAACCACTAAGTTTAAAACGTGGGCTAGGCAAGGGGTGTGTGTGTGAGCTTGCCGAGCTCCAAAGCCGCCAAGTTACAGCCATTGTCAGACACAACCATGCCTGGTTCTAGGTTGAGTAGTGAGAGCCACAGCTCAGTCTGGTCTCTTATCCCCTGCCACAGCTCTGCGGCGGTGTGCCGTTTGTCCCCTTAGCATATCAGCTTCAGCACGGTCTGTTGCCGCTTCCCCACTGCAGTGCTACACTGCTTCTAGCTACCGACTGATGACTGACTGGTGCTGCACGCGGATAATTCGGAGGTGGAAGTGGGGGTTGGAGCCACTTACTTAGGTGCTGGCAGAAACCCTGATCGACGTAGGGCCCGCAATCCTTGGCGTTGGTAGCACCTGTGCCATCCCAGGGTATGACTCGCTCCCAGCCTCCACAACATTCACCCAGTGTGCAGTCAGTGAAATGTAGCGTCCCTGGCCAAATGCACTTCCCAATAACTGCGTTCATTGGTCAGGGCACGTGTGATGTTACAGGACACATGCTGGTTTAAGGGGGACCCGGCCCACCTTGAAAAATAGTGGTGGCTGGGGACTGCATAACGCGGGACGGCCGTGGACATGAGGTTGCGGAAGGCCTCAGTGTCCACAAGCCTAAATGTCAACATTTCCAGGGCCAGTAATTTGGAAAGCTGCGCATTTATTGCTATGGGCTGTGTATTTATGCTTGCGTTCAAATGCCTGGGGTAAGGACATTTGTATACTGTGCCGTGACATGGAAGTTGATGTGGTCGTTGATGGTGCTTGCAAAGGTCCAGGTGCAGAGTAAGAGGCATCCAGGCCTGCGCCTTCAACAGGGGATTGGCCAGCACATAACACAGGGGAAGAGGAGGCAGTGGAGTGACCCGCAGAGACAGATTGTGGACCCAGGCGTTTGGCCCACCTATTACGGTGCTTTGATGCCATGTGGCGGATTTTGCTTGTGAGGTATCTAGTGTTCACGCCCCCTGCTAATTTTTGTAAAGCATAGGTGGCAAATTACAATTCTTTTGTCGTTTGCATTTTCCTCAAAAAAGTGCCAGACTGCGGAACACCTACCCCTTGGCAAGGGATATTTCCGCAAGGGGATGCTCCGGGGAACACTTGTGGGCCTGTTTGGTGTGGCCCGCCTTCTCCCTTTTGCCACCCCACTGCCTCTTCCAGCCTATTGCGGTGCAGCAGATCCCTCCCCTTTTGTACTGCTGTCCTCGCTCGGCTTTCCACCTTCCCAGGTTGGGTCAGTGATGTTATCGTCCACCACCTCTTCTTCCACTTCCTCACTCTGCTCATCCTGACTTGTTGACCTAACCACTACCTCAGTGATTGACAACTGTGTCTCATCCTCAACCTCTTGAGACAATAATTGCAGTTGAGTTATTGTCAACCATGTCTCATCATCATCCACCTCATTAAACAGTAATTGCCGTTCCCGCCCCCGTCATCAAGTGATCCAGTGTGGGATCACTTGTTTGCTCAGACTACATGGTGTGAGGATCAGGGTGAGTATTGGGTTGAGCAGACTCTTGGCTACAGAGACTGGACTTGGTGAAAGACAGGATCGTGCTTAACCAACTGGAAGCATTATCTGCTTCAATCAAACCGACCACCTGGTCACACTGGTCTGACTTCAAGAGCGGTGTCCTGCGCCGCCCTGCAAACTGGGAAGCTAGGTATCGTGGATAATTGTTTTTCTTGTGCTCTGGAGGCAGGTACAGTTTTACCGCACCCAGGGCCACAGCCTCTGCGTGCACCATCACGGCCACGGATGACAGGAAAGGTCACAGGTATTTGGGATGAGGAAACGTTATACAGGAGAGGTACCACCGGTAATGTCACTGTACACAGCGTCTACGCCCAAAAAAAAAAAGTACACTATGTCACAGATACATTTTCTAAGCGCACAGGTTACACTGCAGATGTAGCCCTGGTAATGTCACTGTCCGCAGCAGACACAGTCTATTGAAAAAGTACACTGTATGTCACATTTTTTGGATGTGCACACTTTACACTGGAGATGTGGTGCAGCTAATGTCGCTGTCTGCAGCGGCCTAACTATTGTACGCTATTTAGCGCAGGATGCACTAAAAATATAGTTATTGCTGCCACACACACAATAGTCCTTAGAAGTACTTTTGGTACTTTTGGGTCTCTGAAAAGTTTTGGTGTAATAATATTCAAAATCACTCCTTACACTGACTGTCCCTTACTCAGCACAGCTCTCCGACTAACACGGCCGTGTGCATCCAGCCTAAGAATGAGCCGAACATGCGTTATCGTAGGGGTGGGCGATATAGACGATATGTGATATAAACTATATAAATTTGGCCAACGATAGAGATTTTGTTTATATCGCCATATTGCGGTAGAACATGGCAAGCGTCGCTCTCGGCACACACCATGTTCTCCTGAGCTGGCACATTGGAGAAGAAGGGAGTCCCTCCCTCCCCACTGTGTGAGGCTGCCGCTGACCACCAATGAGAACAGAGGGGAGGAGGACGGGGAGGGACTGTGGCAACTGTGCCACCAATGAGAATAGAGAGGAGGAGGGGGAGGGACTGTGGCAACTGTGCCACCAATGAGAATAGAGAGGGGGAGGGACTGTGGCAACTGCACCACCAATGAATATAGTTAATATGCCTGAATACAAACATGGCCTGCATGTGCCGGCCATATCCCATAACCAGCCTCTATGAATGCGTGCCGCGATCCACCGCAATTAACCCCTCAGGTCCTGGCCGGCACATGCAGGCTACGTTTGTATTCAGGTATATTAACTATATTCATTGGTGGCACAGTGGCCACAGCCCCTCCCTTCTAAGTATTATATTAATTGCTGCCCCTCCCCCCTCCCTCCACATGATTAAATCATTGGCAGTGGCCCCAGGATGGCAGATTCTGACTGGAGCCCCAGCAGTGTAATTGCGGGGCTCCAATCGTTTACCATGGCAGCCAGGACGCTAGGGCAGCAGGGAGAGTGTGAAGTCCTATTTATCCTAATAGAGATCTATTAGGGTGAATAGGACAATGGTTCTAGCCCCTAAGGAGGCTAATAGTTAAATAAAAAGTAAAAAAAAAAAAAGTTTACCCCCGCCCCCAAAATATAGAATATATCACGATATATATCACACATGCTTAAAAATTAGGGATCGACCGATTATCGGTTTCACCGATATTATCGGCCGATATTGAGGATTTTAACTGTTATCGGTATCGGCATTTATTTTGCTGATATTCTGATAACAAATCGGGAACACAGATCGCGCTGCTGACAGCGCTCTCCGTGTTCCCTCTGCAGCACAGGGGAGAAGGAAGCAGTGTCTCCCTCCCCCTGTGCTGCTGCCGCCACCAATGGGAGAACAGGGAACAAGAGGAGGGGAGGAGCTATGGCCACTGCGCCACCAATGATGTTAACTTACTCATTTATTCAAATTGAACAGGAGGCGGGAGCTGCAGAATCACATAGCCGGCTCCCGACCTATGAGCTGTAGCTGCGATCTACGGTAGTTAACCCCTCAGGTGCCGCGGATCGCAGCTACAGCTCATAGAGGTCGGGAGCCGGCTATGTGATTCTGCAGCCAGCTCCCGCCTCCTGTATATGAATTAGATTTATTTTCATTGGTGGCGCAGTGCGCCCGCGGCCCCCACCCCCACCCCAGTATTAACCACAATATTGGCGCAGTGCGCCCGCGGGCCCCCCCCCCCCCCCCCTATTGCTCGTTGGTGGCAGTGGCCACAGGATCCCCTCCTCCTCCGATCGGAGTCCCAGCAGTGTAATGCTGGGGCTCCGATCGGTTACCATGGCAGCCAGGACGCTATTGAAGCCCTGGCTGCCATAGTAAGCTCCATGCTGCTGTGTGCACAAAGCACAGAGCAGCAGGGACAGTGTGAGCTCCTATTCACCCTGATAGATCTCTATCAGGGTGAATAGGACAAGGGTTCTAGTCCCTAAGGGGGTTAAAAGTTAGTAAAAAGAAAAAAACAAAAAAAAAAAACACAAACAAACACACACACACACACACCAAAAAAAACCCACCAAAATATTAAGTATAAATGAAAAAAAGATTTACAAAAAAAAATAAAAATAATACACATTAACAATAAACATTCATTTTCAGCAGGAATTAATTTTTTTCAAAAATGAAAATTCACATAATATCAGTATAAATTATCGGCTATCGGCCTAAAAATTCACAAATTATCGGTATCGGACCTAAAAAATCAATATCGGTCGATCCCTATTAAAAATTATATCGCTATATAGAATTTAGGCCATATCGCCTATCGCCCACCCCTACGTCATCGGGTGCTATGTATCACCCAATGACGTGTTCCGGCCAGCCAATCACTGCAATGCAATCAGCCAACATGGCTACAGCATTACAATGAGGGCAGTACTTACCTGCACGTTTATTGGCTGCGTAGAAGCCAAAAAACGTGCAGGGTGGAGACTCGAGCATTGCGTAGCAGCCAAGAAACGTGCAGGGTGGAGACTCGAGCATTGCGTTCGAGCACATGCGGTGTCGAGCATGCTCGATCATCACTATTAGGGCTCGTGCACACAACAGTATTTTGCGTTCAGTATACTGGACGTTTTTTTGAGTTCAGTATGCGGTACATATACTGAACCATTCATTTCAATGGTTCAGCAAAAAATACTGAAGTGTCTCCGTGTGCATTCCGTTTCAGTAGTTCAGTATTTCTGTGCCGTGAAAAGATAGAACATGTCCTATTCTTGTCCGCAAATCACGGTGCTTGGCTCCATTCAAGTTAATGGGTCAGCAAAAAAAAACGGCACACATACGGAAATGCATCCGTAAGTCTTCCAAATCCGTTCCGTTTTTGCTGAACCATCTATTGAAAATGTTATGCCCAGCCCAATTTTTTCTATGTAATTACTGTATATGGCATACGGAAAAACAGAACGGAAAAACGGAAGCACAACAGAAACAAAAAATGGAACGGATCCGTAAAAAACAGACCGCAAAACACTGAAAAACAATACGGTCATGTGCATGAGCCCTAACTGATACAAAATATGATCCTCAGAAAATCAAAATGCCTACATCACTTGACCATTCATGTTGAATCAGAAATGATTTCATTTTATATACCGTATTTTCCAGCGTATAAGACGACTTTCTAACACTAAAAAAATATTTTCAAAAGTCGGGGCTCGTCTTATACGGCAGGTATGCTCAGATCCGATGGTATATTCTAACCCCCAGGTGTTTCCATGGTGACGGGGGACGCTTGCCTGGGGGTTAGAATATACAGGGCCCCACCGCTCACAGGAGTACCTTTATAAACTGTAATCCGCAACTTTCACTTTAATCAGCGCTCATCTCTTTACTAGGGTACCTTATTCTCAGCTCCGGTAACAGGCAGTGCGGGTGGCGCTCACTCACTGACGTCAAGTGCCTGCTCCTCCCACTAGGCGGCGCAGGCGTGTGATGTCAGTGAGTGAGCGCCGCCCGCACTGCCTGTTACCAGAGCTGAGAATAAGGTACCCTAGTAAAGAGATGAGCGCTGATTAAAGTGAAAGTTGTGGATTACAGTTTATAAATGTATTTCTGTGAGCGTTGGGGAGGGGTGGGGATCTGTGAATGGCACGTTTATAGGGAGGGGGATCTGTGGATGGCACGGTTATGGGGAGGGGGGGGGATCTGTGGATGGCATGGTTATAGGGAGGGGTGGGGGGGATCTGTGGATGACGGTTATAGGGAGGGGTGGGGGGATCTGTGGATGGCACTGTTATGGAGAGGGGGGGGAAAATCTGTGGATGGCACTGTTATAGGGAGGGGGATCTGTGGATGACACGGTCATGGGGTGGATCTGTGGATGACACATACAGTACAGACCACAAGTTTGGACACACCTCCTCATTCAAAGAGTTTTCTTTATTTTTATGACTATGAAAATTGTAGATTCACACTGAAGGCATCAAAACTCTGAATTAACACATGTGGAATTATATACATAACAAAAAAGTGCGAAACAACTGAAAATGTCATATTCTATGTTCTTCAAAGTAGCCACCTTTTGCTTTGTTTACTGCTTTGCACACTCTTGGCATTCTCTTGATGAGCTTCAAGAGGTAGTCACCTGAAATGGTCTTCCAACAGTCTTGAAGGAGTTCCCAGAGATGCTTAGCACTTGTTGGCCCTTTTGCCTTCACTCTGCGGTCCAGCTCACCCCAAACCATCTCGATTGGGTTCAGGTCCGGTTACTGTGGAGGCCAGGTCATCTGGCGCAGCACCCCATCACTCTCCTTCATGGTCAAATAGCCCTTACACAGCCTGGAGGTGTGTTTGGGGTCATTGTCCTGTTGAAAAATAAATGATGGTCCAACTAAACGCAAACCGGATGGAATAGCATGCTGCTGCAAGATGCTGTGGTAGCCATGCTGGTTCAGTATGCCTTCAATTTTGAATAAATCCTCAACAGTGTCACCAGCAAAGCACCATCACACCTCCTCCGCCATGCTTCACAGTGGGAACCAGGCATGTAGAGTCCATCCGTTCACCTTTTCTGCGTCGCACAAAGACACGGTGGTTGGAACCAAAGATCTCAAATTTGGACTCATCAGACCAAAGCACAGATTTCCACGGGTCTAATGTCCATTCCTTGTGTTCTTTAGACCAAACAAGTCTCTTCTGCTCGTTGCCTGTCCTTAGCAGTGGTTTCCTAGCAGATATTCTACCATGAAGGCCTGAGTCACACAGTCTCCTCTTAAAAGTTGTTCTAGAGATGTGTCTGCTGACCAAGAGGTGACTCTTGGTCTTCCTTTCCTGGGGCGGTCCGCATGTGAGCCAGTTTCTTTTAGTGCTTGATGGTTTGTGACTGCACTTGGGGACACTTTCAAAGTTTTCCTAATTTTTTTGGACTGACTGACCTTAAAGTAATGATGGCCACTCGTTTTTCTTTACTTAGAATTTGTATTATGGCAAGAAAAAAAGCAGCTAACAGTCTATTCAGTATGACTACCAGCTGTGTATCCACCTGACTTCTCCACAACGCAACTGATGGTCCCAACCCCATTTATAAGGCAAGAAATCCCACTTGTTAAACCTGACAGGGCACACCTGTGACGTGAAAACCATTTCAGGTGACTACCTCTTGAAGCTCATCAAGAGAATGCCAAGAGTGTGCAAAGCAGTAATCAAAAGCAAAAAGGTGGCTACTTTGAAGAACCTAGAATATGACATTTTCAGATGTTTCACACTTTTTTGTTATGTATATAATTCCACATGTGTTAATTCATAGTTTTGATGCTTTCAGTGTGACTCTACAATCTTCATAGTCATGAAAATAAAGAAAAACTCTTTGAATGAGAAGGTGTGTCCCAACTTTTGGTCTGTACTGTATAGCATAAGATGCTATATAGTGTCATCCATAGATCCCATCCATAGCAGTGTCATCCACTGATCCCCCTCCTCATAACAGTGCCATTCACAGATCCCAGTCAGTTCCCTGGACTGGAGAAGATTGTCTTGAAGACAGGGAGGGCTGGGCATTCAGGGGTAGTCTTATACGGCGAGTATAGCCCAAACCCTATATTTTAAATGGAAAAGTTGGGGGTCGTCTTATACGTCAGAAAATACGGTAGTTACATTTTAGATAAATGATATCCCTTAGTTATCAAATATCATTTTTGGTATGAAATGGTCATCTGGTGATTTGGCACGTACACAATGCCAGCTACAAAGAACGAGACTATTGTAATCAAATAATAGCACCTTTTTGGTAATGTATGTTAGAATTAAACAGATCCACAGTCACATACATGAGTGCCCTCTCTTGTTTTTGTCATGTTTGGTTTTATAAAGATATTTATGCACTAGACTTTCCATATCAATTTCTATGCAAACACTGTACTGTATGCCTACATAAAGCACAACTAAGTCTGCATTCAAATTGCACTGATATACATACAGCGAGCACGCTATTGAATGCCTGCATTCTTTAAAGTGGTTATTACAACTATCCTCCAAACAACCCTTTACTGTAATGAGGGCATAAAATGCTTAACAAGAGGATAGCCTTCAGTTTCATAATTCAGAGGTGTCACAATGGCAATAACCTTCCTTGCCATTTGTCTTTAGTGCAGTTGTGACACTTTGGCACGATCCATAATTTGGCAGCTATTTACTGTGACATTTTCCTTCAGCTGAGCCATAACATTCAGTAAAGTCATTATTTGGTTCCATTTACCATATAAATTGTATTGTTGTGCATGCATGCTAGCTACTGCATTAGGAATCTTGAAAATGAGCAAATCTTGTAAAATACATACTATCAGCACTCAATGGCAGAACAGGTTTGCTGAGGGAAGAAAAAAAATATTTTAAGAATACACTCGTTAAATGTCATTAAGACAAAGAGAAAAAGAAAAAAAAAAAAACTCTGAATCTATAATTATAATATTTGCACATGACAGGACTGTTATACTTGGCCAGGCTTCCCTTTAAAAAATATCCTGGTGGGGATCTACCTTAATTTGAAAAGGCATTACGACATTCCAGCAGGACAATTAAATGTGAAGAATATCTGGGTTTTGGCTGGCTGAGGGGGAAAAAAAAAAGTTAAATGTAGACATGCGATTCTGATTCAAAGGGAAAAAGTGAAAGCTGCAACCATTTATTACCACAAAGGGCAAACAAAATTCTAAAATTATACCTGTGTACGGAGCACTGCTGACTGCAGTGAGGAAATAGTGCAGAATAGATCAAATGCAGACTGGTGGCTTCAGAATTTTGCTATGTTATTTAGCAAGCTTTGTAATACTAGTACATAAAGCACAGGTCAAAAAGTTATCAAAATATTAACTAAGCGCCCAAATTTAAAACATACGTTAGACTGCTTCAAGTCTACAAAGAGTTAAAAATCTGGAGCTTGACCAAAGTCTATGTCTGTTGCTTTGCTTGTAATTGGGCAATTGTTTGATGTCTGAAAGAAAATTATCAGCTTGTTAAGTTCCGCAATTGAAGTATTGTTAAGCAGCACGCAGTAGAAATTTATTTTGGATCCTTTAAGTTCCTTTTTTTTTTGTAAAATACCTTATGGTAGTCAAATTTTTTTTTTTTTACAGATTGGTTTACTGATGCAAATGATGTTCTTAAACCAAGACTTTTATACATACGGATGAGGTTAAAAGGACCAGAATTGGGAAAAAAAATAAAAAAATTTTTTTTTTATATAAATTCCCCCCCCCCCCCACCCCCTCAAAGAAAAGTAGAGAAGCCAGGTGTGACTCTAGAATAAAAGCAAAAACTCCACTGATATTATTGCATATGGTTTTATTTTACAACGGGACTGAAATATGCCAAAAATATGAAAACATGTCTATACACCAATTCCTATATTAAATATAAGATTTACATTTTTTTAATAAAATTACAAAGCAAAACATTTTTCCCCTATGCAAAAATACACGTAAAATTCATTATTCTTGTGAGGTTAACGGATGCAATCTCATATTTTAAGATTTCATAAGCCATTTATTGTTGAAAACATTTTATTAACCCCTACATAGAAAAAAAAAAATCATATACAATGCATTATTCTTTCATCTTATTACCCCCTTTTTTTTTTTATAATCTCACCCTTTATTTAGGCACTTGGGAGGTTAATTCGTGCAATATCAATGAGGTATCCTAAAATTTACTAAGCTATTTATTGTTGAATGAAAACATTTTAGTAACACCTACATATGAATTTTTTTTAATGCACCATCCATTAACGACATGTTTCAGACATTTCCTGGCAGAAATCACATTTTCAAAGTGATTTATATCATTGTTCTGTTTTTACAGCTTGCTGTTGACAAGGTGAGGTAATTCAACTACAATTTTTCCAATGTTTTTCCCTGTGTACATATAATCTACAGCCCGGAATACAGACTCCAAACCAATGAACTTGCCTTCTGGTGATTGTTCTCCACTGTCTACCTCACACACCAGTTTTCCACTGTGGTACATCTTTACCAAATCTATTAATGCTTCCTTGTATTCCGTCATATAATGGGTCAAGAAAAAACCATGAACACTTGCAGATTTGCGTAGCAAAATTGCAGGTAAAGCCCCTGAATTTATGGGCAAAATACCACTAGATGTCTGATAGCCGGAAATAAAACCAATTATGATAAGGTGACCTTTTGTTGCTAAACAGTTGACTGATGTGTCAAACATTTCCCCTCCAATAGACTCATACACAACATCTACTCCCTCTGGAATTTTTTTCTTAATAACTGAAGCCACTTTTTCAGATTTGTAGTTGATTGGGAGATCACAGCCTATAGACTTCAGGAATCCGGCCTTCTCTTCGGAAGAACATGTCCCAATAACATAGCATTTGGCATTTTTTGCAAGTTGTACGGCAAATTGTCCTGTTCCACCAGCAGCAGCAGTCACCAAGACCTTCTTTCCTTCAGACAAGTACCCAAACTCTTTGAGACTGATGTAAGCAGTAGTGCCACTGATCAGCAAAGTTAAAAGCTCTGGTTTTACTACTGGTACAGGAACAGCTATATCGGCTGGTATATTTGTATATTCAGCAAAAGAACCACTTTTCACATAAGCTACAGGTTGCCCAACTGCAAAATGTTTACTAGCACTGAGCCCTAGGGCTACTACTTCACCGATTCCTTCAAATCCAACATCAAAGGGGGGCATTGCAGACATTTCATATCGGCCAGATGCAAAGTTTACGTCCGATGCATTGATGCCAATGTATCTAGGGGCAAGGAAAGAAAAAATGTTAAACAGTACAATTACATCTTCAAGGCACTATTATAATTTTATAACCGGTAGTCAAAATTCTTGCAATATGCTTGGTGTTAAAGGCTATAATAAAAGAATGAAATACAAAATATCTGCATGTACTAATGTGTAACTGCATCCCAGGAGGTCACTGATAAATCTCAATCAACCACCATAAGGAATCCAAAAATGGCTTTATTTACTTAAAATGGTGTGCTGTACATAATAGTTGAATTACCTTTTATCCCAATTCCCCACCCAAGAGATTTAAATTAACCTCTAAATCCATTCAATGTTCAGTGTTCTAATATAAAGAGAGTTCCATGTTCTTTAAAGTAAAACAGAGTGAAATTTATCAAGGCTGCCAATATCCCAGTTTTAGTACGTAGGCAGATCGCAAATTTTTGAGGAAGTGCTATCCTTTGACTTCTTGGAGTTTCCAAGGCTCATGGGTGGAACTTAGTGGAAAAGACTGGGGGCCAACACATTTATCATGATTTGTTCAAAAATGTAGTCAATAAAGCTGATTTTGTGCAGCATGTAGCACGCCATGCTTCGAGGGTTATCGTATGCCAAAAATATGGCATCTGACTGGGCAGTCTGGAATTTTTATTTGTTTATACAGGCTGACCATTTGAAATTGCCTTGATAGGAATGCTAAAAACAAAGATGGAAAAGTGTGCCAAATTCACAAGAGTCAATTTACAGCTTCTAGATAAGGGGTCTGGCATCTCACCTCAATGTAGCGGGGGACAGTTTATGGCGGGTCAAAGAAGCCTATGGCCTGAAGTCTATGAGGCAGTAGAATGGAGCAGGAAGTCATGGTGATGTCCATGGGGGCCTCATTTCTACTGGGGCACCATGGTGGCATAATTATTACTGGGGCATTATTATTGTGCAAAATAAGTAGGGGGGGGGGGGGGGAATGATGGAAAAGTGAAAAACCTAAGATGTCTGTGCCAAACCCTGCTGAGACCAGATAAGACTGAAAGAATTTGTTGAGGCGGTCTGGTCCAAATGTCTGGTCCAAATGGAGAAGATGAGAAAAGAAAACATCTACATCAGAGGAGACATTACTGGAAGGTAATAATATGTGGTCCTATATTCTATTAACAATATCTGTTCAGGTTTGAGAGCCCTGTTCGAGATAAAAGCAAGTATTAACCCAACCATACATGATAGCCTTTGGCCCAAAGATATAAAAACATTATTTTAAATACAGTAACCAAAAGGATTTCGTTTGTCTTTTCATAGCTGACATACTTGTGCCTGAATTTTAGTGGAGCACTTTGTTTGGTTGTTTGCTTTTAACGGTACTTTCACTCTAGCGTTATTCTTTTCCGGTATGGAGTTCCGTCCTAGGGGCTCAATACCGGGAAAGAACTGATCAGTTTTATCCAAATGCATTCTGAATGGAGAGCAATCCGTTCAGGACCTCTTCAGTTCAGCCTTTTTGACTTTTCAGGACAGAGATAATACTGCAGCATGCTGCGGTTTTATCTCGGTCTAAAATTAAAAGTTAAAAAAAGTTTAAAAAGTTAAAAATTAATGCCGGATCTGTTTTTCCCGGATGACACCGTAGAGACAGATCTGGCATTTCAATGCATCTGACAAATGTCATCAGTTTGCATGCGTTTTGACGGATCCGCCAGGCAGTTCAGGCGACGGGAACTGAGTGCCGGAATCCTCTGCCGCAAGTGTGAAAGTTGGTACTGGACAACAGCTGTGGTGGTGCTGATCGCTCCCGTAGGCTGCATGAATTCACTTTACATTACTCCTCAAACTGTTTACCCCATTACCCAACACTCATTTTCCAATATGGTAGACAAGCCACTACAAAGCAGCATGAGCTTTTTTCATCTTCCATATTACACAAGGATAGTTGCCCTTGTACTTATGACATATTGCATTGGCTGCAAGTTATACAGTAGAGGGTATATGCTATGAACTTTATATACCTCATTCCAATGGTGCTGTAAAGGAATGAGGTCAAGGGACCGTGTAAACCATTGAACTATGCAAAAGTGATTGTCATGTTCCATTTTGTCCATTTTATCCTGAGATGCAGGAAAGACGGTGACCTTGAAGAGATGCTCCTGGTCAGCAAAAATGTTTAGATATGTTGCACGATTCAGACATTGATGGTAGTGGAGTAATGGAGATGGGAATGCTTCCTGATACCAATTGCACAGTTTACCTTTGACACCAGGCAAGATAGATTTATAGTTCCATATAGGTTTACTGCAGTTTCTTCAGAACAATGGTCATTATGTGTGCTCTACAAGATTGCACATACTTTAAATTAATTATGGCCTTTCTGCTTACATGCATCAATCTTGTCATTTTCTTTTGACCTTTCACATAAAACAACTTACTTTGGACCAATAGACCCAAACTATAGTACACGGAGTCCAACTTCATTCCCTCATTCTGTAGGTTTCAATTATACTACTAATAAAAATAGTATTAATAATTAGCGTTGAGCGAATCGAAGTTCACAAATTTCTGGGAAAATTCGATTTGCTGCGAAGCCGAATTTCCTCGTGCTTCTTGGTAATAAATCAATTTTCCCTAAAATGGCGGTAAAAAAAATAAAATAAAATAAAAATCATACGAACCTCATTCATTTGTGCGAAGAGTCCCACGCAAAATCTTGATCACTGTGACGTATGACTTCATCATGCACAGCGCAAGATTTCGCTCTGGATCTTCAAGCAAGATGGCCACAGCGGGCTCTTCACAATCAAATGGATGAGGTGCATATTGATTAAAATTTTTTTTTTTTTTTTTTTAAACAGGTTGACCCCTGAGAGCCCTCAATGGTCAGCTCAGATGCCACGCGATGAACGCGGCATCTGAGGGGTTCAATGACGGGGGTGGTGCATTCGCTGTTCCCAGTCATTGTGCCTGCTATTCACAAAGAAATACGCTTCGTGACAAAGTAATTTGTCACAAAGCAAATTTCCTTTGTGAAATTCGGCAAAGCAGGGGAGGGAAAAATAAATAAATAAAATAAATAAAAAAATAAAAAATAAATCACAGGGTGTAAAAACGAGGGGCAAATCTTTTGAAGGGCTTATCCAGGGTTTCAAACATCCTCCTCTGTAGATTTATGCTGACATGAAACTTAGGCTTATTGTACACAAACGTGTGAGCTCCGTGACCGCATTTGCAGATCCGCAATACACGGGCGCCGTTCCGTGGGCATTCTGCATCACGGATGCGGACCCATTCACTTCAATGGGTCCACAAATCCGGAGATGAGGAACCGAAGCACGGAACAGAACCCCTACGGAAGCACTACGGAGTGGGGTTTCGTCCTGTACTTCCATTCCGCAAAAAGATAGAACATGTCCTATCTTTTTGTGGAACAGCCGGATTGCTGACCCATTAAAGTAAATGGCTCCGCGGTCTGCTGCCCCACGGTGAGTGTTCGTGCATTGCGGCCCGCCCCATTCGTGTGCAAGAGGCCTTACTCATGGAATGCCATCAGCCAGGATCCCCTGCAACTCGCCACCCATGTAAAAAATTTCACTAAATAAAATGTCAAGTTTACAAAGCAGGCCTCTTTCAATGTAAAGATGCCCAAGTGACCAAATGGTTCATTCTCCCAGCTCTGTCTATATTTCGTTTTGGTTTAAAACTAAGATAAAACTGAAAAAAAAACAAAAAAAAACAAAAAACACTGCAACTGCATTGTGTAAACAAGGCTGTAAAGATCTATTAAAAGGCATGATCAGGAACAAGCCATAAGAGCGCTAGTTCCCAATAAACAGCCTATATAATTGTCCAATCAACCTGTAAGCGCTCACTTGTCGGCAGCATATCTCCCTGTGGAATGAGCAATAGAACTGAATATGGAAGGAACAAGTGCAGTAGCGGTCATTCCTCCCACATTCAGTTTGCATCGGCCTGTATAATCCAAGCGCTGATGGGTGGGGTGATATTCATCTATGCTCACACTGCCCTAACATCAGTCAGTGTAATAAATAGGTAGATTCAAACACAATGCAGTTGAGTCTAGGTGTCAGGGGTGCAGGTAGGTTGTCGACTGACATGACTTAAGAAATATCCGGTTGACAATTTTAAAATATATTTTTTTCACTGCAATAGGTATGTTTTATGTGAACCTGTCCTACAATTATGAGTAAAAATTATACAAAACCAAGAATACGCCATCGTAAAATATAAAAAATAGGGGGGTGGAAAGAAAAAGTATACATATTAGGTATCGTCGTGTCCGTATCGACCGGCTCTATAAACATATCACATGACCTAACCCCTCAGATGAACACCGTAAAAAATAAACTGTGCTAAATAAACCATTTTTTTGTCACCTTCCATCACAAAAAGTACAACAGCAAGCGATCATGAAAAAAAAAAAAAAAACTATGGCTCAGAATATGGAGACACTAAAACATGATTTTGTTTAAAAAATAGTGTAAAAAAAAGAAAAAAAAAGTATACATATTAGGTATCGCCGCGTCCGTATCGACGGCTCTATAAAAATATCACATGAACTAACCCCTCAGCTGAACACACAAAAAAAAAAGTGCTAAATAAACTATTTTTTGTCACCTTATATCACACAAAGTGTAATAGCAAGCGATCAAAAAGTCACACGCACCCCAAAATAGTAATCTCATACCGTAAAAATCATACCCTACCCAAGGTAATCGCCCAAAAACTGAAAATGATGGCACTATGGAAACACTTCAAAAATGAAATCATTGTGTAAAACTTACATAAAAAAAAATAAAGTATACATATTAGGTATCGCAGCATCCATGACGACCTGGTCTATAAAAATATCACATGATTTAACCTGTCAGACGAATGTTGTAAATAACAAAAAATAAAAACTGTGACAAAACAGCTTTTTCTTGTTACCTTGCCTCACAAAAAGTGTAATATAGAGCAACCAAAAATGTGTACCCTAAAACTAGTACCAACAATACTGCCACCCTATCCCGTAGCTTCTAAAGTGGGGTCACTTTTTTGGAGTTTCTACTCTAGGGGTGCATCAGGGAGGCTTCAAATGGGATATGGTGTCAAAAAACACTGTCCAGCAAAACATGCCTTTCAAAAACCGTATGGCATTCTTTCCCTTCTGCGCCCCGCTGTGTGCCCGTACAGTGGTTTACGACCACATATGGGAGGTTTCTGTAAACGACAGAATCTGGAGCCATAAATATTGAGTTTTGTTTGGCTGCTAACCCTTGCTTTGTAACTGGAAAAACATTTTTTAATGGAAAACCTGCCAAAAATGTGAAATTGTATCTCTATTTTCCATTAATTCTTGTGGAACACCTAAAGGGTTAACAAAGGTTGTAAAATCAGTTTTGAATACCTTGAGGGGGTAGTTTATAGAATGGGGTCATTTTTGGGTGGTTTATATTATGTAAGCCTCGCAAAGCGACTCCAGACCTGAACTGGTCCCTAAAAATTGGGTTTTTGAAAATTCCAGAAAAATTTCAAGATTTGCTTCTAAACTTCTAAGCCTTGTAACATCCCTTTTACATATGGGGAATGTAAAGTAATAACTATTTTTGGAGGTATTACTATGTATTATAGAAGTAGACAAATTGAAACTTGGAAATTTGCCATTTTGAAAAAACAAAAAAATAGCAAATTTGGTAATTTTTTTTTACTTCATTTTACCAGTGTCATGAAGTACAATATGTGACAAAAAAACTGTCTCAGAATGGCCTGGATAAGTCAAAGCGTTTTAAAGTTATCAGCACTTAAAGTGACACTGGTTAGATTTGCAAAAAATGGCCAAGTCCTTAAGGTGAAATAGGGCTGAGTCCTTAAGGGGTTAACAAATCTGCATCAGTTCCCTATGTATGCTCTTGTAAAGCATATAAAAAGGGACGGCCACATGGTCGGGTTTCCTGAGGCGATTTAGAAGCCAAAACCAGGAGTGGATCATAAAAGAAGAGAATTCGCTGGTTTTGGCTTAGGGAACCTGACCATGTGGCCATGCCCTAAGAGGCCAGTCACAATATGAAGGGTGCACCAAATCCCCTAACATGGTACATATCAGTTTTGGACTTAGGGGCATTGACAGTACATTTTCACAAGTTACTCCTCTACTTAAATGGAACATCATGTTTTACCAACACAAATTATAAGCTAAAGGGATGTACCGTAACTGCACTGATGAATCCAACCAAATCTAAAGAGACATTAGAAATAATAGACTATTTGGGTTATGGATGTGATTGACTTAAAAGAATCATTATTTATGGGTTAATGCGAAAACAGCGGATCCTTCTGGAATGTATGTATACTATAGATGATAGTAATGTACAGCGGTGCACCACCAATGAGGCCAGGTGAGGCCTCAGGCAGCACCAGAAAGAGGGGGCAGCAGAAGGGGCATGGGCATTGAGCATTGAGCATTTTCATTGTGGCAAAGGGGTTAGGTTATGTGTGAGTGGGGGGGGGGGGGGGGGTGCAGTTTAAATTTTTACCTCAGGCAGCAGAAAGGTTAGGTGCACCCCTGGTAATGGATTCATTCCTACATATTGCATAACGCAAATAGTGAGTAATTCTGGGCTACTAGGGGTGAATACAGCGCTATGGAATATGTTGGTGCTAAACAAATAAAAGGATGAACGATTATGGTCAAATAGCAACCATTAAGATAGAATTCTACTTTACACGTGCTATCATATGCCGAATAATGCGACTACAGGGAGATGCATCCATAACTATTAACCCTCTACAGGGTTGTATTTCAAGCTGGCCTGATACTCTATATAGTATACAGACACACCCGGGACTGAGTGACCAGAGGGAACACTCCCATTCCACCCAGAGAAAGGGGGGGGGGGGCTAAGGAAGCTGGTGGAGGGGGAGGCGTAGGGGCACAGCAGATTAACCCACATAGTGTTTGAAGTGTCAGCAAACAAGCTGCAGGCACCTTCCACTGTAAAAGGGGTTAATTGCTGGGAAATAGTAATAAATCACAGCCCGGTATGCCCAACTTTTGTGTGCACCTTCCTCGACAATGATAGGTCACTAAAAGAAACATTCATTTAATTTCTGGGATTTACAAAACTGGAAGAAAAAAAAAAAAAAAAAAAGTGTATAATAGAAACCACGCATTAAACCAAATGAATGGTCGGCAATAAATTAATTTCTCAAAAGCAATTGTGAGCGATAAAAATCAGGAAAGTAACAGAGGAGGAGGGGGGGGGGGGGTCTAGGTTACAGAGCTAGCACTTTTCACCCAGATATAGAGAGCACAAATCGACTTCCGCTGTCAGAATCTGTTCTTTTCTTCGTGTCTAAACAAAGCAGATCCGAATCAAATTGAATATATGTAGACTTGGAAGGGAGAGCGAAGAGTTGGTACATACAACATCCGAATACATGTACCGAGGCCAAAAACAATCAAGACCTGTCTTCATCACAGTAAAGTTATGGGCAAGAAATTCCTCTCCTTCATGGGTCAAAAGCATGGCATTAGCATAGGCAACATGAAGCTCATTGAAAGTGGACAGGAATAACTTCAGGTAGCCATCAGCCGATAAGAGGTCACGTTCTTGAGGTTGCCTCCAGGTGCTTCAAGGTATGGCTTTCAACTAGACAACTATCAAACTCCCTCAGCTCTCTCCTTCCATACTTTCAAGGGGTTGTGGGACATCTAACAAGGCAGGATCAAAATAATGAATACAACCATATGTTAAAAGGCCGGCTGACCCCCTCGAGAAGGAATGCTTCTATTAGTGTAGTCATTGTGGAGGAAATCAGGCTTCAGAATACCCACGAGTGGCATAGATTTGTATCAAACATAGGATCCATCCCTCTCAGTACTTACCATCCTGCTAAATTACTGCCTAAATCGTGTGATCATTTGGCGTTTGTATAAGGCTACATACATACGAACGTTGTTTGCTTCCGTGTCCGTTCTGTTTTTTTGTTTTTGGCGGATGGGATGCAGACCCATTCATTTCAATGAGTCCACAAAAAATGCGGACAGCACACCGTCTGCTATCCGCATGTCCGTTCCGTAGCCCCGCAAAAAAATAAAAATAAAAGAAATATATAGAACATGTCCTATTCTTGTCCGTTTTAGGCATTGTTACAATGGATCCTCCAAAAAAACAAAAACAAAAAAAAAAAAACGGATGACAATTTGCGGACCGCAAAACACATACGGTCGTGTGCATGTAGCCTAACACTGTACATTTGTGTCCATTTAAGAGATGAAAAACATCTGTAGGCGGTCAAAGCCGCACTTTGTAATAAAGGCAACTTTCCTATCTAATGTACGTGTTTGGAATAAATTTACTGTACGTTTCCTTCATAATTGTAAACATTTCTAAACTGGCACAATAAAAAATTTTATATATATATATATATATATATATATATATATATATATATATTTTAATTGGTTGGTACTAGTAATCTGTACCTAATAATATGTGCACAGTTAATTACAATTGCTCGCACATTTTGAAGGAAAGTCAACAAGCCTATGAAAGAGTCGTTAAACTGCGTAATTATGTAATCACTTAAATTTCATTCCGAATCTCTGGTCTTTATGGTGAAATTATTTTTAAGGCAATTATATAGTGAACGGACATGGAGGAGGCGGCTTTTTTTGTCCACCAGGATTATTTATATCGGTCTATGCCAACATCTAAGTGTAGTAGATCTGTTAACGTGAAGCTGAGGAGATCTGATAGTACAGGTTACCCACATTCGTCTCAGCAATTGTTTGCTTAGAGAGACCTTGGGGAAAAAAAATTTCTCAAAATAATATATATACATACACACACACACACACACACACACACACACACACATATATATATAATTGAAAAAAAAAAAAAAAGTGTAATATACGGAAACAAAAAGTCTGATTATGGATGTGAAATATTTTAAAAAAATATATATTTATAAAAGCAACTTCTCTTCAATGCCAATAGCAAAAAACTTGTTAGCAAAAGTGATTGTTAGAGAAAATATTATCAGCGTTAAAGCATTCAAATTTGTTCCAAAGAATGTTTTATACTAATTGAAAAAACGTGAAAGAGGACAAAGAAGAATTCAGGGCATCCTTGCATGTGTTCCTGTATTCAGAGGGACCAGTAGGTAGGTTAGCTTAGGATGACTATCTTGTAAGAAAATGGCGACTTACCCAAGGTGCTTCCATGTCATGTAGAAAAGGCGGCAAAGCTATGCCACACCCTTTTTTTTCCCTCAGGGGGTCCTTGTTATAGATTAATATGTAAAGTATATATATTTTTAGTTTTTTTGTATATATTATATTTTTTTCTACACACTTTTTTTTAAAGTTTTGCTAAGATACTGTTTTATCGTGGAACCCTTATGTACCATCACAAACGACGGATAAACTGGAGGCGAAAAGTTGGCACTGAGATTAAACAGTTAATTGTGAGGACGGTCCAGATATTTTAGTATATTTTTTTCTTCGGGTTGTGGTGTATGGGTCTTAAAACTATAAAACTAGGTCCTCCCTGGGACCATGCAAGTGTAAGGATGGATGAAAATATTCCCATTTGCTACAGGGGAAAAAAATTACCTCAGAAACTAACAAACAAGACGTGTGTGAACATTAGCTGCCATCGTTATTGCATCAGTAACGGATATATGACGTTTAAGGTCAGTGCTAATGAGGAACACCTTAACCTGTAGGTCTCTTTACCCCTCATTCTCACACGTTATTGTGGCAAAGGGTTAACATTTTAAAAATGCAAGATATTTTATAGTACATAGCTTTTAATAAATCACAATGAGCCAGAAAATCCACTGATAATAATAATAAACACCTAAGACATTGAAATGCTTGGGTTACTTCTGCCTTCCTGCCTGTAGGTTGCATCTCCCAGGGGTAAGGAAGGCGACAGTCAGGAAAAACAACTGGGCGAGGGCACATGACTGCAAGGAGTGGATTCAGTGCTTCCTAAAGGTTACAGGCACCTCTGAAGGGGGGTCACCCACTGCAGGGTTCCCCAACTCCAGTCCTCAGGGCCCACTTGTGGGTCAGAATTTAGAAGTATCCCACAGAATGAATACCTGTGGTAAATCCTGATGGATGCACACCAATTATCTCAGCTGCTCAATACTAAGGAAATCCTGAAAACAGAGCGGCGGGTGGGCCTGAGGACCACTGACCCCATGGATGATACTGGGAGGGACGTTAGCCTCCCTCTCCGGGTTATCAGTCCGGCCACTCCATATCTCGTGTGCTAGCTGCCTGCATCACAACCCTCCCACTAAATATACTATTCCTGCATGCCAGGTAAGAAAAAGTGCCTCGTCATCTGGCAGCTAGACAGAAGTGTCAGGGCGTTCGTCTGTACAAGGCGGAACCTGGCAGGGTGCTGAAAAGAATGATGGTAAAATAAAATTAACAGTCGCCAGATGGCGGCGGGTCCAACTTATTTTGGGATCACAGGAAGGAAAAGAATGAAGCTGAGGGATAGAAACAAAACAGTGGATGGAAAACTTTTCTACTGTGAGGTTGAGAGGACACACGTGCCACGCTGTAAACAGTGCACAATGGGGGTTGTAGTGCAGAGGCTGCTGAGTGTGAAAGGCTGAACTGCATCAATAGGCCACAACATAAGTTAGAGCTGGTTATGGCTGCTGCTGCCCAGGTATAGGTGGAACACAGGAATACATTGCTTACCGGTTCCTGACGAGGAGCTCTCCATCCCCTGGAACTGGCACTGGCACATTGGGCATTAAAGTAACTGCCTTTTTGAAGTCAGGGCTCAGCTGAGTGACCACCAGCTTTTTCATAAAGGTGGGGATAGAAGAGCCGTGAAAATCCACAAAGTGGTGGGAGTAAGACATGTCCACAATGGGCCGAGCGGCACCGATGGGGGGCCAGGATGGTTTGCGGTGCCAGCCTTGAGACAGCACTGCTCTGACACGCAGAAAGCTCATGCCTATGGCTGCACTTTGCCCCTGGAGCAGGTCGTGTCCGGCTCCCCGGCTGCTGCTGCACTTTGCCCCTGAAGCAGGCCGGCTCCGGCACCCCGGCTGCTGCTGCACTCTACCCCTGAAGCAGGCCGGCTCCGGCACCTCGGCTGCTGCTGCACTCTACCCCTGAAGCAGGCCGGCTCCGGTATTCAGGCTGCTGCTGTACTCTACCCCTGGAGCAGGCCGGCTCCTGCTGCTGCACAGGCCGGCTCCGGTACTACGGCTCCTGCTGCACTCTACCCCTGAAGCAGGCCGGCTCCGGCACCTCGGCTGCTGCACTCTACCCCTGAAGCAGGCCGGCTCCGGTATTCAGGCTGCTGCTGTACTCTACCCCTGGAGCAGGCCGGCTCCTGCTGCTGCACAGGCCGGCTCCGGTACTACGGCTCCTGCTGCACTCTACCCCTGAAGCAGGCCGGCTCCGGCACCTCGGCTGCTGCACTCTACCCCTGGAGCAGGCCGGTTCCGGTATTCAGGCTGCTGCTGTACTCTACCCCTGGAGCAGGCCGGCTCCTGCTGCTGCACAGGCCGGCTCCGGTACTACGGCTCCTGCTGCACTCTACCCCTGGAGCAGGCCGGCTCCGGCTGCACAGGCTAGGGGGGAAGCACTATGCAATGGAAACAAATAATTAGGCGGGTCTCCGGACGCAAACCTGACACAGCCTTGCTATTGCCGCGTCCCTCCCACCCCTTTTCTTTCCCAAACCTTCACGAAGGAAAGTGGAGAGCAAAAAAACCAAACACAACCCAGCAGCCAACCCCCGGAGCGGACCCTCTTCCCCTGCACCGTCACTAAATGAAACAGGAAGAAAGTGGAGCTCCGGCTCCAAACCTCCCACTGCAGAACCTGCAGCCGTAATCGCACTCCCTTCACTAATCTGAATGGGCAGTTGTTTATTTCCTCGCCCAGAGAAAGAACCGCGCGGCAAACTTCTCAGCGCGGATTGTACCCATTAACCCCTGGCATGTAGGGAACACGGTGCCAACAATGGAGCCTGAAAGGTTCTCTTGTCTGTGGTGGAAACGTGCAGTTTGTTTATGGGGAGGGGGCGTTGCCTTTCGTCAGAGATGGACATGAAGGAGTTAATGGTTGCCTGCCTCCCCTCCCTCACAAGGTGATACAGCCAGCTGCTGGGGGAAGCCTCTCTACATCAAAGCAGCCTCCGGTGTGGGGCCCATTGGTAGAAGAAGGCTGCACGTGTCTGTGTGGGACAGCTCCGGCAGTAGCCCCTTCCTCGCTGGGCTCGGCGCAGTCACGTGACCCGAAGGCTTTGCTTAATCTTCAGCCTGGCTGCATTAACTGCTTCACCACCACCACGCTGCCTTCCCCGGCATAGACACGTGACCTTTAGATCACTGTCAACACTTTCCAGGGAGAGGAACCAGCAGAAATCAGCTCCTTCCAGCGATGAGCAATTAGGCTGGAATACCAATAGCTAATTACTTCCCATGAATTCTTCTATACACGGGGATCAGGGTGGGGGACAGAAGAAGCACAGGTTCACATGCTGCAGAAAAATCCCACAAGCGTTTTATACATCTGAATGGAGTTTGTCAAAGTTCAGAAATACCCCTATTTACAAGGGTGGAACAGATATTCAGTAGTACACATTTCTGCGACATATCTGACGTGTGTGAACATACCCTTAAAGGGATAAGCAGTATAAAGCATCAGGGTCACCTCATATAGCTGATATAAGGACTGTCCTGTACTGATGTCAATAATACCGCCATACCATACCCTTAAAGGGATAAGCCGTATAAAGCATCAGGGTCACCTCATATAGCTGATATAAGGACTGTTATGTACTAATGTCAATAATACCGCCATACCATACCCTTAAAGGGATAAGCCGTATAAAGCATCAGGGTCACCCCATATAGCTGATATAAGGACTGTTATGTACTAATGTCAATAATACTGCCATACCATACCCTGAAAGGGATAAGGAATATAAAACATTAGCATCACCTCATATAGATGGTATAAGGACTGTCCTGTACTAATGTCAATAATACCGCCATATCATACCCTGAAAGGGATAAGGAGTATAAAACATTAGCATCACCTCATATAGATGATATAAGGACTGTCCTGTACTAATGTCAATAATACCGCCATATCATACCCTTAAAGTGATAAGCAGTATAAAACATCAGGGTCACCTCATATAGCTGATATAAGGAGTGTCCTGTACTGATGTCAATAATACCGCCATACCATACTCTTAAAGGGATAAGCAGTATAAAACATCAGGGTCACCTCATATAGCTGATATAAGGAGTGTCCTGTACTGATATCATTAATACCGCCATACCATACCCTGAAAGGGCTAAGGAGTATAAAACATCAGGGTCACCTCATATACCATATAGCTGATATAAGGACTGTCCTGCACTGATATCGATAATACCGCCATACCATACCCTGAAAGGGATAAGAAGTATAAAACATCAGCATCACCTCATATAGCTGAAATAAGGAGTGTCCTGTACTGATGTCAATAATACCGCCATACCATACTCTTAAAGGGTTAAGGAGTATAAAACATCTGTGTCACCCTATATACAGTATAGCTGATGTATGGACTGTCCTGTACTGATGTCATTAATACTGCCATACCATACCCTTAAAGGGATAAGGAGTATAAAACATCACTGCCATCTCATATACAGTATAGCTGATGTAAGTACTGTCATGTACTGATGTGATTAATACTGCCATACTCTGAAAGGGTTAAGGAGTATAAAACATCAGCATAACCTCATATACACTATAGCTGATATAAGGACTGTCATGTACTGATGTCATTAATACCGTCATACCATGCCCTTAAAGGGATAAGGCTACTTTCACACTTGCGGCAGAGTGATCCGGAAAGCAGTTCCGTCGCGGGAACTACCTGCCGGATCTGGCAATCTGCATGCAAAAGGACAGCATTTGTAGACGGATTGCAGTATTTTTAATGTCGGATCCGGCACTAATACATTTCAATGCCGGCAACTGATCTGCAATTTTGCATGGAGATAATACCGCGGCATGCTGCAGTATTTCCTCCGTCCAGAAACCGTTCAGTGACTGAACTGAAGACATCCTGATGCATCCTGAATGGATTGCTCTCCATTCAGAATGCATGGGGATAAAACTGATCAGTTCTTTCCGGTATTGAGCCCCTAGGACGGAACTCGATGCTGGAAAAGAATAACGCTACTGTGAAAGTACCCTAAGGAGTATAAAACATCAGTATCACCTCACATACCATATAGCTGATATAAGGACTGTCCTGTACTAATGTCATTAATACTGCCATACCATACCTTTAAAAGGGTTAAGGAGTATAAAACATCCACATTACCTCATATACAATATTGCTGATTTAAGGACTGTACTGATATCATTACTACTACCATCCTATAGCCTTAAAGGGATAAGGAGTATAAAACATCAGCCTCACCTCATATACAATACAGCTGATAGAAGGACTGATGCCAATTATACCGCCATACCTTACCATATCCATAAAGAGATAAGGAGTATAAAACATCACTGCCACCTCATATACAATACAGCTGATAGAAGGACTGATGTCAATAATACTGCCATACCTTACCATATCCTTAAAGAGATAAGGAGTATAAAACATCACTGCCACCTCATATACAATACAGCTGATATAAGGACTGTCATGTACTGATGTTATTAATACCGCCATATCGTACCCTTAAAGGATTGAGTATAAAACATCCATGTTGCCTCATATACAGTGTAGCTGATATAAGGACTGTCATGTACTGATGTCAATAATACCACCATACCATACCCATAAAGAGATAAGGAGTATAAAACATCACTGCCACCTCATATACAATACAGCTAATAGAAGGACTGATGTCAATAATACCGCCATACCTTACCATATCCTTAAAGAGATAAGGAGTATCAGCATAATCTCATATACACTATAGTTGATATAAGAACTGTCCTGTACTGATGTCAATAATACCGCCATACCATACCCTTAAAGAGATAAGGAGTATAAAACATCCGTCCTGCCCCATATACCATACAGCTGATATAAGGACTGTCATGTACTGATGTCATTACCGCCATACCATACCCTTAAAGGGATAATGGGTATAAAACATCAGGGTCACCTCATATACCATACAGCTGATATAAGGACTGTCATGTACTGATGTCATTAATACCGCCATACCATACCCTTAAAGATCTAGGAGTATAAAACATCAGTGTCACCCCATATACCATACAGCTGATATAAGGACTGTCATGTACTGATGTCATTAATACCGCCATACCATACCCTTAAAGATCTAGGAGTATAAAACATCCGTCCTGCCTCATATACACTATAGCTGATATAAGGACTGTCATGTACTGATGTCATTAATACTGCCATACCATACTCTTAAAGATCTAGGAGTATAAAACATCCGTCCTGCCTCATATACAGTATGGCTGATCTAAGGACTGTCATGTACTGATGTCATTAATACTGCCATACCATACTCTTAAAGATCTAGGAGTATAAAACATCCGTCCTGCCTCATATACAGTATGGCTGATATAAGGACTGTCATGTACTGATGTCATTAATACCGCCATACCATACCCCTAAAGATCTAGGAGTATAAAACATCCGTCCTGCCTCATATACACTATAGCTGATATAAGGACTGTCATGTACTGATGTCATTAGTACCGCCATACCATACTCTTAAAGATCTAGGAGTATAAAACATCCCTCCTGCCTCATATACAGTATGGCTGATCTAAGGACGGCCCTGTCTTATATACAGACTATTCAATGTCCTATACATAACACGTACTACACCCGGACTACTTTTACAGCATCACCACTGTCTACAGAGAATGGGAAATGTTAGGGTATGAAGGGAATGCTACCTAAAGTGTGACAGCAGCAACCTAATCCGTAGCGTGGTACAATAGAAGAGGGGCTGCTGTAGGGGGTCCTGAGCTGGTGAAGGAAGGGGGGAGAGAGGAAGAGACGTGGGAGAAATGAAAACAAAGCAATCGCCTGGATTGACAGGTGTGGTTTGTGTGAGCTGTGGATGAAGTGTCAGGGTGACGTGGGCAGGAGGGGGCGGAGTCAGAAGTGAGGCAGGAGAGGCAGCTCGATGTGTCTGTCTATCAGTTGAGAGTGTCTGAGAAGCCCAGGGATCTGACTGTGAGATCCCACTGAGGAGAGCAGAGGGCGCCGGATCTCCTCCTCTCCTGGAGTTTATGTCACCACTCCGCCGCTCCAAACAGACACTTCTTTTTGAAGTCTTTGGCAAGAAGATTATTTGTCTCTGCTTTTTGTTGCCTCCGTTTTCCTCTTCTTCCACCATGCAGCATTGTACCTGACAGCAGGCATTTGTATCAATGATCGGCGAGGAAGAAGACTAGGAAGTCATCGCCGGGGATGCTGGAAGGAGCCTGTGTGTCTCTGACGGAGAGGACACTCGGAAGTCAACCGGCAGACATGAGGCCAGCCCTGGCGATCCGCACCGAGCCCGGAGCCGCCAGCTGAAGGCACAAGGGGGGGAAAAGTTGCAGCTTTTTGAGACTCTTGTTTGATCTGGGATAAAGGGCTGTAGGGGGAGTGACTGCACTTACCATCTTCCAGGGGAGCAGCCAGCGAACAATCGTGTGCAGAACCCAGGCAGAAAGCATGGCCCCGGACTGCTGCTCCCAGTCACCCTGAATCCTCTGGGAAGCAGAGATATTACAAAGAGGAACTTGCCAGTGCGTGTCAAGGTGTTCTCTGGATTTGGTGCCAAGCCCACAGACCTGCTCCGGGTAGAACCTCAGCTCCCATTCCTAGTGCACTGCTTGCAGCTTCACACTTGAAGAAAAGCAAAAAAAGCAAAAAGTTTTCTGTCTGGTCTCCTCCGTGCCGGCCTCTTTCTGCTTTATCTTTTTATTGCCTGGTGTCCTGCATGAACACAGAGGGATTGGAGAAGTCCTGCGGAAACCACCAGGATGCCCAGGAGGAAACAGCAAGCTCCCCGGCGCTCTGCAGGTACTGTGCCATGCCCTCATGCCCCCATCTCTTCCCTCCTCTCAGCGTCCACATAGACACATAGCCCAAGGTAGAAGGAGGGGTTAGGGACACAGAAACCCAAAACACAACAAACACTAGAGTGCTGTGCTATGGTCAGGTATGATGCCAGCTGGGCAGTGGTGAACTTTAGTGCCCTCAGGATGAGGGTGGTGTAGCAAGACCATGGACCTCCATCCTCCTTAGGTGACAGGGGAACATTTTTGTAAGTGCCTGTAGGTCACCCAAGCTTGG